>NC_056727.1:754991986-755014486 GCF_019279795.1 Protopterus annectens
AATTAGACTAATTGAATTACTGCTTGAATACCTTAATGAGTGTTACGCCTTTATAAGGATCAAGCTGTCAGTGGTCTTTGTTTTATGTTCTGAAGAAGTCAGCTTATTAAACTGACGAAAAGCGCTTAAATAAATCTTTTTTTGACTGCCTGGAGTAGTTCACGGCTTGTTCTTGTGGTTCTGATATGCAGATAGTATGATTGTCTGAAATACCAAACATCCACAGTTGTCTATAGCTATATAAAGCAAATGTAGCAGGATGATGTAGCTGAACAAAGCCAGATATGAGCGTGTATGAATAACAATAAAATGTATATTGATGTAGCAGTAACAGTCCTATCACCAACTTGAAGTAGTTATCATATAGGAAACTGTAGTTAGAACAGTAGTGTGTATATATCTGCAGCTATTAGAAATGTACAGCCTATGTATTGGTATTCGAAGGTGTTAATTATATTTTCTTCACCCCACCCTATAACCACATATAATCCATTCCACGTGAAATTGGTATGTGCAATCACAATTAACACCCCTGGACATTTGTCCTGTTGGGTCATACATATTTGCATGTACGTTGATGCATCTGCCCTGTTCATACATCCAAACCTGATGGCCTGTTGCCATCAATCAACCCTGCATGTTGTTGGACTGTGTATTGCTGTTCAAATTATGCATGTGTTATGCTCACTGTTCAATGGTGTGAATATCTAGGTGTTTGGTTAATGGGAATACTAATGCATGCTGTTACAACTAATTGCGAATGGTATTGTATGTTACTAACCGAAACTGTCATGACATAATGCAAAACATAGGACGACAGGGAAGGCGGGTTCCAGCGGACCCACCTCTCCCACCTCAGCTGGCGAGTGCACCTGGCACTAGTGCCCAGTCTGGACCCTCTTCCGGTGGCCCTGTGCCACCTGCGGGTGGAAGCGCTGCAGGGGATGGGGCCAGTCCCCCCTCTGCAAGTGTGGCCGGAGGAGAACCACCACTCACCCTCCGTAGCATCGGGACTGTGGTGCATAGGGAGATCCGGGACTCTGTTCTTGGGCCCCTACGCCAGCTTGAGGCACAGGTGGCTCAACTTGCGGGCATGCCTGTTGCCCGGCCTACACAGCCCCCAGCACAGCCCCGTCCTGGGCAGTGAAGGAACAGTGGCAACTGCCCATGAGTGGGGATATCAATTCCACTGTTGCCATCTGTGGGCTCATGGGCTCTGGATATCCAAACATCCGTCCACGTCAATTGTGTAACCCCCCCCACACGTGTCATACACCGCCCCTGTATGCGTCTTGTTTGTCTTGTCTGTTGACCTACCCAACCTACCTCCCCAGCTATACCGACTTCCTTTACCTGACATACCACTCTCACCTGAAAAAAAAAAAAAAAAAGGGCACTCTATACCCACAAAAAAATTACGCCCCATACATAGCTGTCCATTCTGCACACATGTCTGCTGGACATGGAAACTATCAATTACAATTGGCTGTACAACAAGTATTATTGTTGTCCTGACACCTCTCTCAGGGGTGGAAGGTTTCAAATGTCACACCAAATTACAAACATATGCACAGCTGTTGCTGATGAAGAAATGGGCAGCTATGGGCCTTACTTACATCCCTCCTGCAAAACCCAAGCTTGTTTCCCTACTGTCTTACCCTTTTTGTGACCCCTTTTTCACCACTTTCCTGTCTCCCCATTTTGATTTCTTTCAAAGAAAATAGCGCGGGTGTGCTCCAGAGTAAGCACTGTTAAGCGATTGTAAGCAGATGTGCACGGAGCTGAACGCCAGTGCGCATGCGGGAGCTCCGTGCAAACCAGCGCTAACCCGGTTACAACTGCTTAAAAGTGCCTTAGTCACTCTGATTGACAGGTCCTGTAGTCAGTTCAAAAGCAAAATAAAATCCCACTGTCAGTCCCAAACCCAGGACCTTGGAAACAGTAGTCTGCATGACTTACCCCTAAGCCATGACTGTTATCCAAGAACATTGTGCTAAAATAAATATATCATGTAATAGTAGGAATGAATGTAAAGGGAATATAGGATGTGTAGTACACAAAGCATGTCATGTATACTTACTGTCAAATCTATTGGATTTCTATAATAGTAGTGTGTGAACAGAAACAGCTGGTAGCTAGTAGGTAATAATGTCAGTTAATATACATATATAAATGTATGTATATTTATATATATATATATATATATATATATATATATATATATATATATATATATATAGTTGTAGGTGTCAGTGTGCATACACACTTAGTACAGGAAACAGGAGAGATGAATGGAGAAATGTGAATCTACAACACAGCCTGAATCGTGAGAGAGATACTAACCTTTACACTCACAGAACAGTGCCCACAGCATACCAGCATGGTCCCCGCCCTTACAATCTGAAAGGGCAATGCCTATCTCACATACCCTTTTATAGCACTATCCTGAAATCACAGTGAGAACTGCAATCAGTACACAACTGGCTGCATGCAATTAGCAAATGCTGGCTTACAATTGGTGCAGAGGCCATCACATGGACTTATGCAGATACCTACAAAAGCATCCTGTACTCCCACTCCACACATGCAATACTTTCATTGCACCGTCTGGAGGCAGACAGACAGAGAGAGAGAGAGAGAGAGAAAGAAAAAAAAAAAAAAAAGAAAATAAGAACACAAACAAAAACACACGTAACACAAACTAAGTTGAAGCTATCATCAGTGTCAGTATCAAGCTGGGCTAGCAGCAGCAGGAAGCTATAGTAATGGTAATGCAACCAGCTGCGACAAACACAGGTAATGTAAAGTAACAAGTTAATAGTCTACATACTGTGAACCCTCCATATGTGTCATTGGTCTGTATCTATAGGTATGTCCATGTGATAAGTTGTGTGCACGTAGTTTCACCCAAAGGGGATGACTATACATTACATGTCATTCAGTGTTAGGCCATGATCCTGGCACCAGTTGTCCATTTCAGTGAAGCCTGTCTGTAGGATGTGTGTGTCAGCTGGTGTAACGACTATAGCGCTTAGTTCGCAGTCATCTGGGAACTTTGTCATCCACAACCGCATGTTTGCTTTCACATCTGAGAAGTAAATGCCAAACAAGAGGGGTCCTAGGACAGAGCCCTGTGGGATACCACATGCGACTGGCTTTGAGTCTGACATGGCTCCCGCAATATCGATATTGTGGATTCCGTATTTCAACCAGTGTGCAACCCATCATGTGACATATGTAGTAACATGTAAGCTGATGAGCTTGTCTATGATGCCTGAGTGGAGTACTGTGTTGAAGGCCTTAGGCAAGTCCAGGTAGGCTGTATGGACTGCTTTGCCCTCATCAATGGCTGTAGTGACTGTTTTGAAAGGTCAACCAGGTTCAAAAGGCAGGATCAGCCCATCACAAAGGCAAACTGGGTGGGATCAAGTGTCTGCATGTACCCAATATCGCTGTATATGCGTCCCATAATGAATCATTCCATAGCTTTGCAGACCAGGCTGGTTAAGCTTATGGGGCAGTAGTTTCCAGGGTCAGTAGAGGTGCCTCCTTAGTGGAGTGGGACCACTGTTGCTGTATGCCAGTGTTCAGGTACATATCCCGTAGTACGGCCAAGGTTAAATATCAGTCTTATATGCGGTTGTATCTCCTCTTGGAGTTCACGTAGCACACATCCAGGGATACCATCAGATCACATTGATGCTGTGTGTTCTGCTTTGCTGAGGGCGGCCCTCACCTGGACATCTGAGATGATAGGGAGGTTACATTCAGCTGTGATAAGAATTTCTAAGTGTGGGGGAGAAGGAGGGGGGATACGTGCACTGAACCTGTCTGCCAGAATGTTGCAAATATCTGTGTGTTCAGTGAATGTTAAGTAGGTGTGTAGTAACTCAGAGCATATCTGAGGCGTTTGGTCCATATGTCTAACATAACTGAAGAAGGCCTTCTGGTTATCTATAGTGTCCGTGGCCATTTCTCTCTCAGAGTAGGCCGTGGATGTTGTTATGAGAGACCGTAGCTTATTGCCAGTGCTTCCCACAAATGCCTTCCCTTTATGTGAATCTGCTCTGTCCTGCAGTAGCCTCCTTCTATCGTTATACAATCTGCCTTTGGCTGGGGTCCACCAGACAGGATGCCTAACCTTTTTGCATAGGGTCTGGGTTAGAAATGTGTGTGCATGTTCCATGCATTCTTTGGGATGTCCGTGGGAAGCATTCGCAAAGGGGTCAGCATTGTGGGTTGTGGCTTCCACTGGCCAGTGGGCTGCATGGATACCATGTCAGTCCTAACAAGTGAATATCTGTCTATTCACATATATATCAAAGTAGTCTACTGTGCTGGTGGTGGTGGTGGGATATGTATATCCAGGCCGAGTAATTTGTGTCCAGATCACACTAGTGGATGGCGTTCCACATACAGTAACTTGGTATGAACCCCCAGAGTGAGGTTGTGCATTGGACCTGTCTCAGTGTGCTGACCGATGGGGCTTGCTACTATGTTGTATGGAATGTGGCAGGTATTGTTGCACAGGTGTTGGCTGAGCACTGATATCTGGCCATGTACTTGTGTATCCACCAAGAGACACACACGTGCTACATATGGGAGTAGTAGTATATCACTACAGTTGAGTATCATGTATAGTATGTGTGCCATATATTGCTGACATAGTTTGCTGATATCCTGTTTGTGTTCTCTTTCAGGGATATGGTGCGTCAGTGAAATCCTGCCTACTCTGCTACAGAAGATGAAGAGATACACCAGAGCCTGGTGCGGGATTATGACATACTGTTTTCCCGCACCAGCCAGAATCAGCAGGAGAGGGCTGCACTGTGGCAAGACCTTGTCCGTAGGGTAAATGACATTGGCACGCATAATAGGACATATGAGCAGGTACGACATCACTGCAGTGATTTAATCAGAAATGTCCGTCAGCGTGCATCAGATATCCACAGGCAACAGATCGCCACAGGAGGTGGGGTGGCCACACATCCCCCCCTCACCAGACTGGAGGGGCTACTCCTAAGTGTTGTGGCTCCAACCCAGGAACATCAACAGCAACACACCTGCATTATGATGGAGGCTGGATCCACACAGCAACACGACATGGAGCGTGCAGGTAATATGCCATATGTACACTTGACTGTTCTGTACACTGTTAGTTTATGCATGTGTAAGGTGTGTCCGTGGTATGTAGCTGTCAACATAGTATGTAATTATGCAGGTGTGATATTGCCAATATCAGCAGCTGACATGTGAAAGGCAACTGGTGTACTACTGTACTGTATCATACGCAGTATCAATGGCACAGTTGTGCCCACTGACATTAATCCCCTCATTTCTGCAGGTCCCTCCGGTGTTACAGCAAGGCAGCCCATCCATGCTGGTGAGTGTGTTTTAACAATACCTATAATAGTCCTGATAGTGCTAGTAATAATAGTGTAACTCAGTAGTGATCTGTGTGTATACTGCGGGGTGTGCATGTGTGCATGTGTGCATGTGTGCATGTGTGCCTGTGTCCACGTGTGCATGTGTGCCTGTGTCCACGTGTGCATGTGTGCATGTGTGCCTGTGTCCACGTGTCCACATGTGCATGTGTGCATGTGTCCATGTGTACATGTGTCCACGTGTGCCTGTGTCCACGTGTGCACGTGTGCATGTGTGCCTGTGTCCACGTGTGCATGTGTGCACGTGTGCATGTGTGCATGTGTGCATTAGTGCATCACTGGTAACATTGTGTAGACATTGTAAACTGTGTTTCCTGTCTTCCTCCCACAGGTTCTGGTGCTGCTCTTGTGTCCTGCAGCAGGGAACCTGAATCTGGTGCCACAGGTACTGATAATGATGATATCTGTGTAATGGCACAGGAAGGTGTGTCAGGGTCCGTCATTGGTCAGCCAATTGACAGTACACAGCTGTCAACCCCATCATTGCGCACAGTCATCCTGCCAGTACATCCTATGTCACCATTGTCCCTAGGTGATGGACAGGATACAGTGGGCATTGACCAGGGTAATGTGGTATCTGTGGCACATGTGTCCCCACACAGCAGCCATGGGCATGGTCCTGTGATGGTACCACACAGACAGTTGTCCATGGGTTCTCGTGGGAGCATCCGTGGGCGTACTGCCTCTGGCAGACGTGCCCAAAGAGGTCTGTCAACCTCAGCTATGTTTTGGGCTGTCATGCAGGCACAGTCGAGTATGGAAAGGTACACCAGACAGGGTCTGAGGGAACTGAGAGCATGTCGCACAGCCATGGCTGACAGTATGCGTGACATCACGGATGCTATCCGTAATTTCACCAATGTCATAGACAGACATTGTGGGGACATATTACAGCAGTTCCACAACCACATGTCCATGAGCCAGGGCAATGGTGGACGGTTGCGGCATCGACATGGCCGTATGCCAGCAACAGCAGCAGCTGGCAGTCGGCACGGACGACAACAGGCCCGCGGATGCCCCCATAGTGCCAGCAGCAGCCCCAGCAATGCTGGGTCTGTGCTGTCATCAGACTGCCCCAGGAGACCATGTGCACGTGGCTCTGGACAGTCCCAACAGGGACCTGTGTCCAGTCAACACACTCCCGCTTCTGATGACAGTACCCAGTCTGGCTTAGTATCGGATATGGTCTGTAGCACCCCTGCCAGGCACAGGTACCATGTCCATGCCCACAGACACTGATCTATTTTTCCTGCCAGGTGCAGTCTGTGGCTGTCCAAAAACTCCAGTATATGGCAGCCATGAGGTGGAACTGCGTGCATGCATACACACATGCAAAATGTTAACACCAAGGGCTACCACATACACACACACACTGCACCAACAGTGCGCCACCCTGTACTGCTGTCCCTCACCAACACACATACACACACATGTCAATTGGTGGTATCAGTGGCAGACTCAGGCACACCTAATTCACACACTGTGCATATGATGAAACTGTGCCACCTCCTGCAATCTCCAACATCAGTGCAGGAACAGCTAAACACATTGCTGATGCACAGGGTGACTACATAGAAGTGTATTACTAGTATCATGTTGGTAACAGTACAGTGTGCTGATATGATTGTGTGTATATCCCAGCATGCCTGATGCAGTAACTGTATGACTGTCCTGAATTGTTATCTACACCCATAGTAAGTACCATAGTGTAACAGCTGCACATTATTGCATACCGATGGTAAGGATGTCAACAGATAGCCACATACATAGGTAGCACAGGGGAGAAGCTAATGCAAGTAGTGATACGCAATGATGGACATGTACAGTAATGGTGGCATGTTGCCCACAACGACTATGCAATGTGGATGTTTGCGCATGTTGATATGTGTGCAGTACCAATGTAATACAAATTACAATTAACTATGACATAATATTTATTTATTTATTTATTTAAATTTGTTGACCGGGAGTGTCCGACTGGATGTGGGTCCATTTTCAGTGGAAGCCCGGGGAGAAAAGCTCCACAGTAAAATAAACAGACAGTAGTTACATTGGATTACATAGCGATTAACAATTTAACATGGAAATTACTTACAACATATTTACAGATGAAGAACATAGTACATCAGTAGACAACTAGAATCTTTATCTGTGAAGTACATAACAGGCATTAACAAATGTAACAATGAGAAGTTCCTGCTGTATAATAAGTACTAGGCTTATGAGCATCTGAGCTTGCTATCATCAAGGTAGTTAGTGGAGTGGAAAGAAAGGTAGTAGTTGGATGGGGTGGATGATATTAGAGTGGGAGTTGCAAGGGCATAACCAGCATGTTTTTAGGTGCGCTTTTAAAAAAGTTTTGAAATTGGTGCATGATGGTATGGAGGTAATTGTGGGTGGGAGTGAGTTCCATAATTTGGCTATGGTGCAAGAGAATAGTGCTTCACCAGCAGAGTTATTGGCTTTAGTGATCTGCAAGTGATTTTTGTTGCTGGATTTTAGTGGTCTGGTGGTGCGATTGGGTTGGAGTAGATTCTGGAGGGATGGGACATTTAGTGGATGGTTTACTAGTTTGTGGGCGAGTGAGAGTTGATACCACTGAAGGAGGTGAGGGAGTTCAAGCCAGCCCAGTTCAGCAAGTGAGAGACAGTGGTGACTACGGTAGGATGCCCCTGTGGCGAATTTGGCGATTTTGTTGTAGCAGGTCTCTAGCTTGTTTAGATCACATTGCCTTAGGTTGGTATATACTGGAGAGGCATAACGTAGGGTGGAGATAAGGTGGGAATTTGCTATTGAAATCTTTGCTGCTTTGGTGAGAAATTGTTTATTTCTGTATAATGCTCCTAGTTTTTTGTGGACTTTTTTATGGTCATGGATATGTGAATTTATTGTCTATTTCCACTCCTATCAATTTGGTGTGTTCAGTTGGGTATATAGTGGTGTTGTCTTTTGCTGTGATGTTAAAGTGAGAGTTGTTTTGAGTATGTTTGGTGGGTTGGAAGATGAGTAGTTTAGTTTTGTTTGGGTTGAGTATTAATTGGGCATCGGATAACCATGTTTCAACAGAGGAAAAGGCTTCCTGTGTGACTTTTTGCAGTTTGGGTAGGGACTGGGCTGAGCAGATGATGGTCGAGTCATCTACGTATTGGATGAGTGTGCCATGTTTGGTGGCAGAGGCTAGATTATTGGTGTAAACAGAGAAAAGTAGGGGTCCAAGGATGGATCCTTGGGGAACCCCTATGGAGACAGGTAGTTGGGGAGATATGTCATTCTGCCATACAACAGATTGTTGGCGGTCAGACAGGTAACTCTGAAACCAGTTGGTGACTGATTGTGAGAAGGATAGGTTATTGAGGACAGAGATAAGTTGTTTGTGTGGGACCATGTCAAATGCTTTAGATAGGTCTAGGAAAGTAGCAGAGGAGAGATAGCCATTGTTTTTATGCTGAAGGATAGTAAAGGAGAGTAAGGCAGTGGTGGTGCTATGGTTTGGTCGGAAACCATGCTGAGTACTGGAAAGGAGGTTGTTAGTAAGGAGGTAGTGTGAGACCTGAGAGTGTATGCATCTCTCTAGTATTTTGGAGAGAGAATAGCTATGGGGTGGTAATTGGTTAGTTCTGCAGAGGGTCCGCCTTTGTGGAGGGGAATTATATGCGAGACTTTCCAAAATGTGGGAACGTAACTTTCTGACAGAGATCGGTTAATCAAGATGGATACTGGGTAGGCCAGAGCATCAGCTGCGATTTGTAGGTATTCACTTGGGAGGTTGTCTGCTGCTAATTTGGTGGGTAGTTAAGAGTTTTTTTTATGTTGGAGGTAGGTACAGGAGAAAAAGAGAAGGCAGTGGGGAGATTACTAGTTGAAGGTGTGGGTTGGAGGGGAGGGGGGTTGTGTTGTTTAGCTAGTGATAGTATGGTTTGGGTGAAGTGTGTGTTGAATGAGGTAGCAATATTTTCTGAGGAGTGAGGGATGTTAGGAGGAGGGGTACTGACTTTACCTGGGTGGAGGATGGAGTTTATGGAGCACCAGAATTGTTTGGGGCTGTGTTGTGAGGAGTCTAGGGCAGACTGGTAGTATTGGAATTTGTCCCGTTTTATTAGCTTTTTGACTCTATTGCATAGTTCTAGGAATTTCTGTCTAGCTGCGGGGGTTTTGGTTTTGCGCCAGTGCTCCCAGGCTTTATCCCTGTTTTTCATTTCTGACTTAGTGGTTTTCTGTAGCCATGGGGAGGGTTGTGCTTTGGTTCTGGAAAATCTTATGGGGGCATGGTAATTAAGGATGTTCAGGAAGGTAGTATTAAAAAAATTCAACTGCGTAATCTAGACTGAGGTACTTTAGAGCATGCCAGTTACATTCTTTGAGGGATGAGATGAATGTGAGTGGGTTGAAGTTTATTTTTTTACGTATTTGACGATAGATGACAGGTTTAGCTTGGTACAGATATTTTTTGAGTAGGAATGTTGGGGAGTGATCACTGAGGCTATCTGATAAGCAGCCTGTTATATATGACTGGGGGTTCTTACTGACTAGTATCCAATCCAGGGTAGTGTGCTTGCTGGAGTTTTTATTTATCCTTGTTGGTGACTGGACTAGTTGGGTGAAGCCATGTAGGTGTACATGATCGGTTGGATTGTTGCCAGAACAGGATTGCCAGTCAATATTGAAATCACCTAAGATGATAGTTTCTTGGGGGAGATGGTGGGTAGACCAGCAGAGGAGGTTTTCTAGTGGAGGGATGTTTTGGCCAGGTGGGACGTAGCATCCAATTATGTTGATGGTTTTGGTAAACACCAAACACAATATTAGTTCTACCATGGACATCTGAGCTGTGCATTCCTGGGTACATGTTGATAGTGCCTGCATATTTGCACTGTTACCTACTGGAAGTGTTACCCCTTCTTTGTTGTACAATGGACTACTTCCAGCCCTGCTTACTGTAGCTTTGTTTGCATGCATGTTTGCTTGGGGTTCCCTGGAACACTGCTTCCACCTGCAATGCAGAGTTACAGAGCTTCTGTGGATTTCTAGTGACATCTGCATAGCATACTATACGTATGTCAATTTTCCACATGACAGACCGTCACTGTCTGTCCTGTTCGCATGTACGTTGCCTGTGACACATTGCATATGACTTACCTGGCATTTACCCACGTGTGCAGTCATATATGCCAGTACTATGAAATCAGTAGCAGTACGCCCACACATACTCACCTTCAGTATGTTGTTCCCCATTGGCCCTATGTGTTGGTAATCACCATGGCAATCACACTACTATGGTAGCATGTGCAAAGGTAACCTGTGAATCACCTCTATGGTCCAGTTGTGGTTTATGTGAGTCATGTGGCAATGTCACAGCTGCCACATGTATGCAGTCAACCCTCTCCCCTGGCCAGGAACGTACAACACATGTGTGAGATGCCACCACATAGCCAATCTGGTGACTGAGCACTCTGAACCCAGTACTGCCATACCCTGTCAGGTGGCATGACATACTACAGTGACTACAATACCAGTCTGACATAGACCCACACTGACAGCAATCCGAACACACTGGGGCATACTTGGAGACTGAGAATAGCATCCTGCCTGAGCATCACACACCCCTGCAGCTTGCACACAGGCATACATTAAGTCGGAACAGAGCACATGCCACACATGGCACACACATCCCGTGTGCCATACACTCACAGCCTGTAGGGCTATACAACACACCTGCTACAGATGTGTCAGGTACCTCTCTTGGCCGCTGCAGTGGGGTCCCGCTCAACAGGCTGTACATGGTGAAGGTCACAGTGATATGCCCGTGGGGCACTATGGTCCACCACAAAACACATGCATACAGGTCAGTCAAAGGCATGGACACATATGACTCAGTCATTGTCCATGCCACTATGGATGACCTGAGACGTACCTCCCTGGACTACATGATAGGGAACATAGAAGGGCTCTCTCAGCATGTGGCATGGGCCAGTATGAGCCTGATCTTGGTTGCCATCATACCCTCACCAGGTATGCTACCACAATATGTAGGAAGGGTGTTCTATGTCTACATTCTGCTCAATCTCCAATGTCATTCATAGGGTATCCAATGTCTGTCAACGTGTGCTTACATGCTAGGGAAGCCAAAATGATTTGCGAGGGGCAGCTTGCACGTGACACCCATGGGCCATTGTATATTGGTGAAGCCCCTTGATACACACATAGTGCCTTTTGCTGCAGGACACGGATTACATAGCCACCTCCGTGGGTATCACACGCGATAGGACACTAACAGTGATGCTACACAACACCAGCAGTGTACACCGCAAGATGCATGCACTGAACACTGTCCTCAGCACGGTAAACTGCAGTATCTGTGCAGTACCAGATTCCTGATTCATGGCTCACAGGTGCAACCCATCACTGCCAGGTTATACCTCATACCATGCCTGTCGTCCCCTACACATGTAACACACATGGACAGGGGGGTGGTATCTCAAGGCACCACAGATACACACACCTCCAGGTTGTTGGCGCAGCACAAAGCATCTGGGCCTATCCATGAGCAGCTAACAGTGTGTTGGACTGCCTTCTGGTTCATAGCCTGGCACACACAACCCTCCCATACACAGGAAACCCACCTGTCCTCCCTAACAACACTGGCAATATGACAGTCTCTAGAAATGTCTTTATATGGCTGGACTGCATCCAGCCAAACATTGTGCGTGAGCATTACTGTAGCTACAACACACTAGCTGAAAGGTTCCCAGCATGTAGTCACTGAATTGCAGTGGAACAACATGTTACCACTCCCACAACAGGTGGGAACATGCAGCACCTGTTCATCGACTACATGTAGACTATATGGCCCAGACCAGATGTGTATCCCCTGCTGTTGGTATTATACCATATACAACTCACACTGTATATACACATACCGCATGCGGCCCCTGCACAGTAAGACACAGTCATAATGTTATGCATTGTGAATACCATATTTCCACTTGAGGCACGTGTCAGACATGGTAACTACTGAAAGTCACAGGTACATATGTGTATGTGTCACACACATACATCATGTGTGCATTGCAATTGCTGGTTTAGGCAATGGCATGCATTGTTATGAACAACAACCCACACATGGTCATATTGTGTGACACAACCACACGTGGCAGTTGTGGGTTTCCAAAACATACAAATCTGTGCTCTGACAGTGGTAATAGACCCAGTAGCAGAGCGCACTATTGGCATTACTGGGTAAGTAGCCCTGTTTGGCTGTACTGATAGTGTGGTGACATCCCCTGTGTTTACTGGGGGAATATGCAGCATCTGGTGTATTGTAGTAGTTGCCAAAAGGATCTGTTCTTTCACACTTGCAATTACACACACCCTACTACCCCCCCCCCACACACTTGCCATTTGCAGGATTCATACCCCTACCTAAATATGTTATGATACGTGAGAAAGACGCATTAGTGAAGCGCACTATTCGGATTACTAGGAAGTTCCTCTTCTCCGGCTGTACATATAGGGTGCTGACATCATCAGTGTTTGGAAAGGGTAATGTGCATCATGTAGTGTGTTCTCCTGATTGCCAAAAAGCACATGTCTTTCATACAGAATTGCACACACACAAACTCCCCTCATCCAAACACACACACTTGCAGGTTTCAAACCCCTACCTAACTATGTTATGACATTTGAGAGAGACGCATTAGCAGAGTGCACTATTTGGATTACTGGGAAGTTTCCCTTCTCCAGCTGTACTTATAGGGTGCTGACATCATCAGTGTTTGGAAAGGGTAATGTGCATCATGTAGTGTGTTCTTCTGATTGCCAAAAAGCACATGTCTTTCGTACAGAATTGCACACACACAAACTCCCCTCATCCAAACACACACACTTGCAGGTTTCAAACCCCTACCTAACTATGTTATGACACTTGAGAAAAACACATTAGTAGAGTGCGCTATTCGGATTACTGGGAGGTTTCCTTTCTCCAGCTGTACTTATAGGGTGCTGACATCATCAGTGTTTGGAAAGGGTAATGTGCATCATGTAGTGTGTTCTCCTGATTGCCAAAAAGCACATGTCTTTCATACAGAATTGCACACACACACACTCCCCTCATCCAAACACGCACACTTGCAGGATTCATACCCCTACCTAACTATGTTATGACACTTGAGAGAGACGCATTAACAGAGTGCGCTATTCGGATTACTGGGAGGTTTTCCTTCTACAGCTGTACTTATAGGGTGCTGACATCATCAGTGTTTGGAAAGGGTAATGTTCATCATGTAGTGTGTTCTTCTAATTGCCAAAATGCACATATTTTTCATACAGACTTGCTAGCACACACACTCTACTTATCCACACACTTACAGGATTCAAACCCCTACCTAACTATGTTATGACACTCATGACGGACGTATTAGCAGAGCGCACTATTCGCATTACTAGGAGGTTTCTCTTCTCCTGCTGTACTTATAGGGTGCTGACATCATCAGTGCTTAGATAGGGGAATGTGCATCCTGTAGAGTGTTTTCCCAGTTGCCAAAAGGGACATTTCCCTCACACAGACTTGCATACACACTAACCCCCCTCCACACACACTGGGCAGTTGCAGGATTCAAACCCTACCTAACTAGGTTATGACATTCATGACAGACGCATTAGCAGAGTGCGCTATTCGCATTACTGGGAGGTTTCCCTTCTCCTGCTGTACTTATAGGGTGCTGACATCATCAATGCTGAGAAAGGGGAATGTGCATCCTGTAGAGTGTTTTCCAAGTTGCCAAAAGGGACACTTCCCTCAAACAGACTTGCACACACAACAACCCTGCTCACCCACACACACACACACACACACACACACTGAGCATTTGCATGGTTCAAACTCCTATCTAACTATATTATGGCACTTGAAGGAGACGCATTAGCAGAGCGCGCTATCTGAATTACTGGGCATCTGTTCTGCACCTGCAGTATTTATAGGGTGCTGACATCTTTATTTCTACAGAGGTATGTACATCTAGTACTACCTGTCAGGTGGGGGATAGCATATATATGCATTTGCAGCCACCTACTTCAGGGTCAGATATGCACATCGCACTGGCAGGTTATGTTCTATACCATGCTTCGTGACCACAGGACCTGTAATACACAACACAAGCAGTCCAGAACACCACTCCCACATCCAGGACACACACTTTGCTTCCCTGGGAACAGTGCCGGGATATGCAGGTGTTCACATACACCATTCCAGTTGTTAACATCAGGTACAGGCATATTGTGTATGGGAACTACTCAGGCCTCTACAACATTACCCTACAGCCACTACAATTTGTGGGTCCATGTGCTATGGAAGAACCACTCACCACAGCCACATGGCGGAATACATATT
The DNA here is from genome assembly GCF_019279795.1 of Protopterus annectens. Taxonomy (NCBI): domain Eukaryota; kingdom Metazoa; phylum Chordata; order Ceratodontiformes; family Protopteridae; genus Protopterus; species Protopterus annectens. Next base: position 755,006,816 of record NC_056727.1, read on the forward strand.
GCACCTGTCCATCTGCAACATGGGTACTCACTGTTCCACACCAGAGGTAGACCACCATTGTTGATATCTGACCATACCCACCTTTCCCTGGACATCCATATCCCATCCCCACCCCCAGGCAAGGTTGTCACTGCAAACAAACTGTATTTAGCACAAGCAGACTCTACACTTGTGAAGACTGGGGTGGAAGACTTCAAAGGACCCATGCTGGGGGACTATACTGGCCACTCTGCATAATCCTTGACAATTGCATTCTATGAGCATGTGTAAGGTTTGCATTGATCATGCTATCCCACATATACCCATGACTGCTCTACAACAGGACACCTGTCAGGTGTACACCAGTCATATATGAGCCATCCAACAGACAGAGTGAGCTAATACATTGCAGAGCTGTAGCGCACAGAGGGAGGACATCTCTGAACAGTACCGGCACGACACTTCAATCCCACATAATCATCACAACACAGTGTTGACAGTGGAATTGTCCAGACAATGCAGATAGGGCTCCCCTCAGTCTGTTATTGATGCCCACTTACTGTTAGAGGTCCTCAGCAACCCTCTTCCAGCACACACCAACAACATGGATGTGGCTTAGCACATTCAAACCCTGGGATCTCCACTGTGTCCCTGCTTGACAGAGGCACAGCACACTAGCCTCACACGTTGCCTTATGTGACCTACTTTACAGTGGCACAGTAGCCTACTGTACTTGGGATGCAGATGCCAAGCACACTCTGGCTAAGCTGTCATTCCCTAGGGCAAACAGCCTAGTATTGACCTCTACACCCATATGTTTAATTGTCAGATGCACAATATTTGTTGCTGTTAGACTGTTTGCAGGTCTTTATTGCCATAGCATTCCCTGTTCCTATGAACAACTTGTGTATCTGTGGAAGATGTTTGAATATGAGGGCGATCCACTATATCACTTATGTCTCTGTAGTCATTTACTGTGTGCATTGGGCAGATTGCTGTGTTGTGGTTGGTTCCTGGAATGACATGTACAAATACCAGATATGTGTGGCCAACTGCTAAATGGAGATATGGCCTAAGTGTGTGAGCATGCCCAGTTCAGCCTTTCCATGGCATGTTGTCTGACATATGCTTCATTTATCAAAGTGTGCGAGCATGCCCAGTGTGAGCTTTCCATATGTTGAACTCTGCAGTCCACCACATATTTGGGTGAGTGTGAACTGCAACAATATCTCACGTTTATGGTTGTGTGTTGGGTGTCATGTTGTGTACTTACTGGCCAACTGCTTCGTGTCTGACCACAACAGGGATTATACTGTGCCTGCAGGGATTGCATGGGATACTTTGCATACAGTTGTCAACATCCTTTCATAATAACCTAACACTGTAGTACCGTATAGTGTACTGGTTCAGTACTTTCACTGTGGTGGACAGTATCCTGGGCTTTAGTCCTATCACTGCTTGAAATCTTCATAGTGAGCACAACAGACTGTGTAGGGGCCAGTTGTGCACATATCACCGTGTTGCATTATGTTCAGATATGGACTACCTACACCAGGCTTGTCCAACATTGGTAGTGTATTCCACAACATAGGTGGACATTGGCAAACACTAGCGATGTGCCCTAGGCCATTTCTGATGCTAGTCAGAGAGTGTGTTTGTCCTTCGACACACATTGTAACTGGAGTTTGCCATGACATATGTCATGGTTAGTATACTGTGCCTCTGTCTACCTGTGACATAACAGTGATACCCAGGGTAAACTTACCATCTTCCACACACTCATCAAGATTCCTCTTGAGGGGTGTCGATGGGTGACTCTCTGGCTAACCTGTACTGGGAGTTTACTCAAGAGTGGGGGTGGCTTCTGTGTTATGGATCATTCAGTACAGCTTGTCCTATGTATGTCAGTGCTGGGGTTCAGGTCTCTCATGTGCATAGCTTACTGCCATTCAGATTGTACAAGGTGCAGCATGTTCATTGATTCCAGCTTGGACATGGCTTCATACATCAGGCACAGCTTGCCTCTGGGTGGGCAGTATGGCAGTGTGTGGAGCTGCAGTTTGTTTAATCAGGCAACACATGGCATCTGTTCATGCTCTTTGCTACTCCTGGTGAGGTACTGTTGTGGACTTTACAGTTGATGGAGGTGTCTGCTGAGGTACATCCCACAGGGGCTATTGTAGTCAATTGTGATGCTGATGAAGGATGACTGCAGAGCCACAGTGACCTCCCCTTATCTAGATCTGATAACCTTCATGATTGGGTGGGTATATGGTATATTTCTGTGAACACTACAGCCACATGTTTGTCCAATGCAGGATATCTATCACCTTGTGTCCCCAGGTCTCTCATTACATGTTAGGTACGTAATGGGTTAACACCTGTGTGGTAATTGGTGGGCACTTACTGTATATCCACGGTGGTTGTCTATACACATTTCTGCAATTAGCTCGCTGACATGGCTATGGCACCAGTTGTCTGTTTCTATGTGGCCCTTTTGTGGGTTGCTTGTGTCAGCTGGGGGTCAGATATGGTGGGCAGTTTGTGCTCCTCTGCATACATGTTCAGTCACAGTCCTTCCATGTTGGCCTGTACCTATGGGACATATATACGGAACGAGGGAGGTCCCAGGACCAAGCCTTGTGGGATGCCACTTATATCTGGTTTGTAGTCTGACATGGATGCAGCATGTCTGACCATGTCAGTTCTGTCCTTGGTCTGGTTTGCAACCCCTCTACTGACATAGGGGTTTATATTTAAGGTGGTGAACATATCCATACTGAACACGTAGGGTATTGTCTGGAAGCATTTGCACGGTCCAGCTACGCTGTGTGGACCACATTGCCCTCATCGATGACCTTAATGACTGTTTCAAATGGGTCAAGCATGTTTATGGGCAGGATCTGCACTTACAACAGCCACACTGGGTATGGTCCGGTGTCAGTAGGTCCCCGATAGCTTTATATCTGCGGTACATGCTGATCCTTTCAATAGCTGTGCAGACCAAGCTTGTCAGGATCCTGGGGTGGTAGTTTGCAGTATCCATTCAGGCAACACCTTTGTTGTGAAGGACTACTGTTGTTGTACACTGCTCTTTGGGTACATATCCTGTGGTAAGGCTGACATTGAGCAGTAGTGTGATTTGGCATTCCATTCTTCTTGGAGTCCATGTTGGACTCAGCCCAGGACACCATCTCATACCTTTGCTGCTGTGTGTTTTGCTTTGTAGATGATGGCTGTTACCTCAGCATATGCAATGTCAGGGGGCCAGCAGTCTGCTGGGATAGGTATTTTGCATTCTGGGGGGGGGGGGGGGGGGGTTTGCACTGCAACTGTCAGGTTGTATGTTGGAAATATGTATGTGTGTTTGGTACGTTGTTTGTAATATCTGTGTGATTCGGAGCATATCTATGAATTCCCAACATGGTTCCTACCATCAGTTGAGTAAGCCTTGTGATTATCCTTAGTGTCCTGTACAATTTGTATCTTCATAAGTTCATAGGTTCATACTAGGCTATCCACCCTAGGGCATTAGTAAGCCTAGCTAGAGTGTGTGTGTCTTTCGCCGCCCCTTGCTATGTGAATATTATGGCCATTTATGATTTACTTTACTGTGCCTCTGTCTGGACGTGACACAGTGAAGACCCCCAGTGTACATCTACGATCATCCATCCACTTGGCAATATTCCTGTTGAGGGGTATCAGTGAGGGGCTCTGCCTAACATGGAGTGGGATCCTGTTCCAGGGTGTGGGGAGCCTCTGGGTTATGTATCTGTCCCTCCAGCACATCCTATTTCATTATGTGTTTAGGTTGACATCTGTCACTCTCACAGCTCCAATGGCTTTGATTTCCTGGGGTGGAGCATGTCCATTACTCCTGTGTTGGACAAGGCCTTGTACAACAGATATACAATGCCTCTGTGTAGACAGTCTGTGACTGCATTCAGCTGGGGTGTCTACAGCCAGGCAGCATATGACATATATTTGAGACCCTTTATCCTCTTGGTGAGGTACCTTTGAGGTCTTTCTAACTGCTACAGGTGTCAGGTAAGGTACATCCCATATGAGTCATTGTACTATATTATGGGTCTGATAAGAGAACAGTACAGGGGTACAGTGACCTCTGTTGATGTAGATGTGCATCCTTTCATGATACGGTGTCCAATATAGACAGTCTTCCTAGCCACATTGGCATTGTGAGTGTCACATAACAGGTTACTGTCGACTTGTGTCCCTAGGTCCCTGATTACTCCTTGCATACATAATGGTTTACCACCTATGTGGTAATTTGTGAGTACCTTGTTTGGTATTTGGTGGGACATTCATACTGTCCAGTGTCTTCAGGATGTCTGGGTGGGGTTCCTGTGTGTGAGAGTGTGGTCTGTTGCATGCTACAGACTGTACAGCAGTTTTGACTACAGTTAGGTGCACATGGGTGGTCTTCGCTGCTTCGTGCATTGTCAGTTACCTGGCCGTATGGGTGTCTGTGATGCATATGGATACTCCCCCTCCTTTGATGTTTTGGTCCAGGTGTTGGGGCCATAACGCATGATTTGAGGTATAACTTGGTAGTGCTGGTGTGCTGTCAGTAGGCTTGCAGCAGGTTTCTGTCACTGCACAGACATCGATGTTCTCCATACTGGGAAGTGCCTCAGGAGCATGCATATTGCAGTTTACACATCTGGCATTGGTCAACATTACCCTTATGTTTCTTACCACTTATGTTTTCTAGGGTCGTGGGTTAGTCTTTTTGGCCTTGCCTACGTACGGCTCTATGGTGGTGGCAAAGGCCTTATCCAGTATCCAGACGCCCAGGGGTAACAGGTGCAAGCCATCCCTGGAACAGCAGCATGGCTTATCATGCATGACATCTCAAGCAGACAGACATTAGATCCTCTTGGACTGACAGCTGTAATTGTGCCACCTGTTAAAGCTGATCATTCTGTGTTTGTACTGTGGCATCATTCTTGGTGAGGGTTGGATGCTGCAAATGGCCAGTGTCATACCGGCCTGGAGTACATACTCAGAGAGCTCATCCATCTCTCTTTTCATGTAGTCCAGGGAGGTACATCTCGGGTCATTCACACCAGCATGGACAATGACTGCATCATATTTCTGCTTGCTTTGGGGTGACCTGCGTACTTGTGTTATGTGTATTGTAGCAGCCTACAGGCAGCTTACTGTACCCTTTCCCTTGTTCAGTCTGGTGAGTGAGACAGCAGTGTGTCTGCCTATAGAGACACCTATTACAACTGTATCAGGCATGTTGTTTCTCCTTCTGGCCTGTGACTGTTTGGCACACCAGCTTTGTGTACTATGTGTTGCATGTGCTATGTTTGGAGGTTGTGGTTGCTTGGGGTCTGCTTTGGAGGCCTCTGTTGGTGTGGTGTGTTTGTAATTAGGGCCTCCGGGAATGTTTTTCTGTGTTTATGTGTTTGGTTTACAGTTGTGATAGGTCTATGTGGGACTAGGTTTTTGGTGTGTGTGGTTACCTTCTCCTCCTGACTAGTTTTGACAGTACTGAGTTGGGGGAGCTCAGCCTCCGGTTTGGATAAATGGTTGCATCTCTCACATATGTTTGTATTTATTGGGGGGAGTTGAGGGTTGTCTGTGTACTTGGGGCAGGTGTAACATTGCCTCAGGATTCACAGATTCTACTTGTTGTAGCTGGCCTTAGTGGATTGTATGTGTGGACATATTTTATTGCCATACTACTGATCAGTGATTACTTCCCTTTTTTGTTTGCTCTATCATGTAGTAGCTTCCTCATTCTCTTGCATGGTTTGGTAATGGCTGGAGTCCAGCATGCCAGATGCCTGCGTGTATGGCATTGTGTCTTGTTGTTATTTGTGATTGCATAATCCAAGCATTCCTGGCTGTGTTCATGGAATGCCTGTATAACAGGTTCTGTGGTGTGTCCCATATTCTGCACCTGCACAGGGCCTTTAGTGGATTCCACATCAGTTTGGAGGGGTGCAACTTATGCTTTACACATGTTTTTCACTGTGGTTTTCTGGCCAGGGACTGTGGTCAGGATGTGTATATCCGGTGTGATTACTCTATGGTCTGGTCTTACCAGTGAGGGATACACTTCTCATCTTGCCATCCAGTACGCATGTTGCTGATTTTCACATCCAGTATGCTTACCCCTCTTATGGGAGTGGTACATTGTTCCTGGGCATTTTGGTTTATGGATTCTAGGAACTTTTCTCCTACTGTGTTGGTGCTAGTATAATGCTCCCAGTGTATGTCTGGGTATTTTCAGTCATCCAGTATAATGTGGTTTGGGGGGCTTGATATATTCATGTATTCCAACATAGGCCAGGTGCAGTTCCTGGTGTTAGGACAGTAGTCTGCAGCAGGCTATATACTGGGAGGCAGTTTTAGCCACTGGTACTTGACCATGGCTAATCCATGCTGCTTCTTGTTGTGGTACCAACATGTGGGTGTGGTTAGACTTCTGGCATTGGGTAGCATTACATCTAGGTTCCTATCCCTTGTGGTACCTATGAAGGTGGGTTTGTGTTTTGAGACTTACCTATTTAGGGCACGCTGTGGGTACTGACAGCCTTTGCCAGTATCCATGGGGCCTGGACTGATAGGTGCACACCACCCCTAGCAGGTGGTGCATCATGTCATGCTCAGCATGTCTTCCCAGGCTGAAACACATTGGCTCCCCTTTGACTAACTGTATTACTTCAGCCAATTATTGCAATTGATCATCCCATCGTCATATTGTGGCTTCATGCTTGGTGAGGGTGGATGTTAGGGTCCTCAAGTGTGCATATAGTACATTGTGTTACATTACTTAACACATGGCATTCATGACTCAGGTGGTGCTGCAGGGCTGCCTCTGTTGGATGAACATATTACACTCCCTGTACATGTTTGTGAGCAGGTCATGTCATTTTAGGCATCCCTGTTATTATTTGAGTGAGTCAGAGAGGGGTATCATTCCCAGGGTTCCTACTGAGCCAGTGTATGTGCTATGCGTTGCCTCTTTGCCAAGGCCAGGGCATACTGGGCACGCCTCCTTCTGCCTACTGGGGCAGGCTCAGGTTGTTCCTCCTCCGAGTCACGCTCTGCCTGTAATGGCCTTGGCAATGGTGGGGGGCTATTTGGCCCGGCCCTATGCTGGTCCTGCTGCAGCTGTTTTCGCAAGATCATATTATGTAGCATAGCACATACCATGACAATTTGGGTACATGTAGTTGGTGAGTACTGCAAGGCTCCACCAGATGTGTCCAGACACCGGAACCGTCACTTGAGCAGCCCAAACACACGCTCTATTACATTACGTGTTTGTGAGTGTGCCTCATTATGGCATTCCTGTTCAGGTGTGTGTGCGTTTCTGATGGGTGTCATCAGCCATGGCTCCAGTGCATAACTTGCATCCCCCTCTAGGTGTCCATGTGGGATGTCCCCATTGGCAAATGTCTGGTACAGTTGCGTCAAATGCCAGATGTGGGAATCATGGTAGCTCCCAGGGCAGCCAGCACACACATTCATTATTATGCCCTGGGCATCACACACGACCTGGCAGTTGATGGAGGGGAAGCCCTTGTGGTTAATGTAGGCCCTACCCCGCTCACCGGCTGGTGCTTTGATGCATATGTGCGTGCAGTCTATTGCACCCACTACCTCAGGGTATTCCACTATTTGCTGGAAGAGACGCATATTGCTGGCCAATAC
>NC_056727.1:755024486-755059486 GCF_019279795.1 Protopterus annectens
TTACTTTTCAGCTTCTTTGGCATTCTTCTGTCATATACTACACCTGACACTGTACCACTTGGCTGCAACCCCTCTGATTCTAGTTTTGCCTCCTAATTCAGACTTCCCTTCTTCTCAACCACCCCTCCCAGATACTTGAAGCTGTTAACCTGTTCCAATATCTTCCCTTCTCTCATCTTCTTCTGATTTCCACAATTTGTTGCCATTAGCACTGTTTTATCCATACTTAGTTTCATCCCACGTGCCTTCAGTTTTACATTCCATTCCCCTATCCTTTCATGAAGTTCTTGCTCAGAGTCTGCATGTAATGCCACATCATCTGCATATGGCAGCTTTGGTGTTCTCTCCTCTATGAACCTGTTTGCTAATGTAGTCCATCACCATTATGATCAGCAGTGGGCTCAGAGCTATACTGTGGTGCACACCCACTCCCACTGGGAAACTCTCCTGTGAGACTGAACACTGTTCGTACTTAAGTCATTGGGTCCTTGTACATAGCTTGGTAGAGTATCTCTGGGACTTTGATCCACAGCAGTATTGTCCAAATCAGCTTTCTTGGGACGTTGTCATACACTTTCTCCAAGTCTCAGAATGCCCAGTTCGAATCTTGCCTCACCTCTGGCTTCTTCTCCGCTGTCTGTCTCACTGTAAACATCAGGTCAGTTATGCTGCATCCTGATCTGAATCCAAATTGCTTATCTCCCATCTTACTTTCTACTGCACCACATATTCATTTGTCAATCACCCTGTCCAGAACTTTCATGCAGTGTGACGACAGTGTGATATCTCTGTGCTGCTCACAGTTGCGAATGTCTCTTTTTGTTCTTGAACACTGGCACTAATACACTTATTTTCCAGTCATCTGGGATATGCCTTTCTCTTCACATTGCTGTGAGTAGCCTTAAAAGCCATTTCTCTCCAGTCTCACCCAGCAGCTTTATCATATCTGCTGTGGTCTCATCTGAGCTTGCTGCTTTCTCTGTCTTAATTTTCCTTAATGCTGTTCTTACTTTTTCTTTGGTGCACTCTTCTTCTCTCATCATGGTTTGTGTCTGGGGTAGTACAGCTTCTGTGGGATTTTCTTCAGAAGCTACTGGAAGTACTCATGCTATCCGCCTTTGATGTCCTGTGGACTGGTAAGCAGGTTATGGCTGGCATCCCTTATGAAGGGTATCTATCTTTTTTATCTTTCTGTCTTTGTCTTGCAATCTGATATAGATGTTCTTCGTGATTCACTGTTGCAGTCATTACATTTGGGTTATCTGCTTGCAGTAGCCCTCAGTTAGCCTGATTAATAAAGTCTTGGGTCCTGTGTCGGTTGCTGTTCCTTCTTCCACGACATCAGGGGTATAAAACATGCAGCCGATGCCATTACATCAGTCTTTCTTGCCATGCAGTGCCTGAAGCAGAAGCAGTAGGAAAGTGTCGGGTCGGCCGACTCCTGAAATTTTCGTTTTTGAGTTTCAGAACCGAAGTCTTCAACTAAAGCTAAGTACCCCGTTGGGGAAACTTTTTCTTACTCCTTGCTGATGTCAATAAAAGTTAACAATTGCATTACTTGTGGAAAGCAAATACCTCACAAAGATTTTCATTTGTACTATATTCCTTGCCTAGGCCCTGACCACGGCGTACCTTGCTGTCGGTTTTGTGCTTTATTTAATCAGCACACTATCCGTAGTCGGTATATTTTCGCTTCTAAGTATTTCGGTTTAATTATCCAGAAATGTCATCGGTTAGCCATCCGACTACCGGGATTCCGAAAAAATGCAAAGATGAAGACAGAGACAGGCCGCCAAGGTCCAAAGCTGCCGCCGCCGATTCTCCTAAGCCATTCGCCGGTACTCAGTGAGGTGCTTTCGCAGCTCCTGATACCTGCTACTTCTGACTCGCAGGCCTCTACTGAGACCCATTCGGAGTCCGGTATGCCGCGAGATGCTTCAACTGTGGAACCTGCGGATGTCTCTACCTTGGATGGGTCCAGAGCCACTGTGCAGGCACCGGCTTCTGAGGGTGTATTCAGGCCTACAGACATGCATATTAAACTGATGCCTCCTCCTTCATTTAGGCCAAAATCTCGAACCATGCCTACGAAAGCGACGCCCAGGCCGCATACTCAGGCCTCTATGCCTAAAAAAAAAATGATAAGAATGGCTTAAGATCTTATAACTCTGATCAGGGGAAGCCAACCTCCCCCTTCTAAGAGACCTAGGACTGAAGTTGTTTATGAATCTTCTGAACAGGATTCTAATTTTTCTGATTCTTCTGATGATTTGGATTTGCCCTTATCTACTTATGAGGATTCTGATGCAGAGGACACTATTCCCTCGGCTTCCCCTCCAGAGGATTTTTCTTTTGGTGAAAATTTACATACTCTAAGGGAGCATTTCCATTGGGAAAGCCAGGATTTTTCTGATTCAAAAAAAAGAGTCTTAGGGATTTCTTACTCCTGCCTCAGCATAGGCCTTTAGCTATACCTCCTGTACTCGACATTGTTGATGATGCCTTTTCAGAATCTAGTTTGGCCCCTGATTCCTTGCCTCCTGCTCCCAGAAAACCTGACAGATACTACAGGGTTCCTTATTCTCACAAGTTCCTTTTTAAAAATCCTATTGCGGATCCAGAGACTATTTCACAGGGGCCCAAGGGCATTAAGGCTTCTACTGCTAAAAATCCTACCCCCTCTGATAGAGACTTCAGGGCGCTGGATAGATGGGGTAAGAAAGTTTACACTTCTGCAACCTTGGCCATTAGGGCTTTAAACTGCTAGTTTCATATAAATTATCAACAACATGTTATTGGATTGCTTAAACAGAAAATTATGTTAATTCCTGACTGTGCTGAAAATAAAGAATTACAGGATTTAATGCATTCTGCTGAACAGGTTGGAAAACATACTTTGCAATGTGGATTTGATTCATTAGAGGCCTCTTGCAGGGCTGCTGTTACTGGGTCTGTGCTCAGAAGGCATGCTTGGCTTAAGGAGCAATCTTTGCCTAATCATGTTAAAGCTAAATTGTTGGATGTTCCCTTAAATCAGGACCGCCTGTTTGGCAACAAGGCTGAGGAAGTTCTTAAAAAGATGGAAGATAAAGCTAAATCTATGCAAACTGTTAAAGATTTCTTACAAGTTCAACCTCCTAGATTTAGTAGGCACTGGCCCTCTAAAAATTGATCCTTTCCTGCCCCTTCCAGATCTTCTCAAGCCAAACCCAGACACAGCAGAAACCCCAGGTTTCAGTCCCAAGGGACACACAAGACTAGACAGTGGGGGATTTCCGCACCCAAACATGGGAGTAAGACTCCCCCTATGGAAAACTATCTCAATGACTTGCTTTAAAAACTTCCAAGCACTTCCCATCTGAATGCTCCTTTAGGCAGAAAGATTGGTCTGCAGGACAAAAACTGGGAACTCATTACCCAGGACAAATGGGCTTTAAATATAGTGTCCCAAGGATACAGATTTCATTTCCACACATTACCAACACCAAGCAGGTGGCCAGATCTACACCCATATCAGTGGGCAGAGGCCCAAAAGCAAGTACTCTCTCTCTTAAACATGGGGGCTATTCAGCTGGTACCAGAAGAGGAAAAGGGACAAGGTTTCTATTCGAGACTTTTCCTGGTACCCAGAAAAGGCAATACATGGCATCCTATCCTAGACCTTTCTATTCTGAACACCTTTCTGATGATTCCAAAACTAAGAATGCTGACTATTCACCAGCTGCTTCCTATGCTAGGCAAGGATGCATGGTTGGCAACACTAGACTTAAAAGAAGCATACCTGCACATCCCTATCAGGGAGTCTTGCAGAAGATACCTACGCTTCAAAGCAGGCTACATGCACTATCAGTTCTCTGCATTGCCCTTTGGCTTATCTACTGCACCCAGGGTATTCACAAAGTGCCTAGCTCCAGGCATTGCATTTTGCAGGCGAAGAAATATTCAAATATACCCATACCTGGATGATTCTCTAATTCAGGTAGAAAGCAAGGACATTCTTTCGAATCATCTGGCCTTTGTTCAAAGGGTACTGACTTGTCTGGGGTTCACCATAAGCGAAAAGAAATCCCACCTGGTACCCTGTCAACAAATTATATTCCTGGGAACAAGCTTGAATACAACTTCCCAGTTGGCTTTCCTCACGCCAGAGAAACGGATTCATTTGACAACTTACTTCAAACAAGTGGCCACAAAAACCCAGCTATCTGCAAGACAAATACTGCAAGCCTTGGGGTTCATGGCCTCCTGCATTCTTCTAATTCCATATGCAAGGCTGCATATGTGGAAACTACAATGGTATCTCAAAAGCCTATGGTGTCAACATTCACAGTATCTAGAAGCAAGGATTCCTATCATACCTTGCCTACGCCTAAAGTTCCTTTGGTGGGCAGAGGCCTGCCACCAAAACAGGGGACTACCATTCACATTACCCCCTGCCGCCCAAATCTTAACAGATGCATCAGACTGTGCATGGGGGACTCACCTGGCAGGGAAGTGCATTCAGGGCAAATGGAACCCAAGTCAAATGCACCTGCACATAAATCAAAAGGAAATGTTAGCTGTACAGAATGCTCTGACAGCCTTCAAGGACCACATTCTTTCAGGACAGGACAACTAATGGTAAAGACTGTGACAACACCACTGTCATGTGGTACATGAACAAGCAGGGGGGTACACATTCTTACCCCATCTGCAGACTAGCCATGGCATTGTGGAACACAGCCTTGAGCTACCAAGTGAGTCTACAAGCTCAATTCCTGCTAGGAAAACTAAATACACGGGCAGACAGACTAAGCAGAAACCTCATGGACCCACACGAGTGGAGACTGGAACCAAGGATTTTCAATATGTTGACAGGCAAATGTGGGAGCCCAGGTATAGACCTGTTTGCCTCCCCCCAAAACCATCAACTGGACATATCTTGCACAAGGATGATGATCTATCCTTCAGCTGGAAAAAAAATATCAGTTTATGCCTTTCCTCCTCTGCCTCTACTCTCCAAGGTACTACTAAAGATCAAACAGGGCAAGCCAAGGACAATTTTAATTGCACCAGACTGGCCTCACCAACACTGGTACCCACTTTTGCGCAGTGTGTCATGCTTGACTCCATGCCACCTGCCTCAGTCTCCTTCCCTGTTGTCTCAGCAGGAGAACCAGATTCTGCACCCTCAGCTGCAAACCCTGAACCTAGCAGCCTGGCTAATTACCTAATCTCTCCTTTACCATCCCTCAGTAAATCAGTGATGGATACCATTTTAGAGGCAAGGAGACCTAGTACTAGAAAATCTTATGCTGCAAAATGGAAAAGATTCTATGCCTGGAACCAATCTCAAGGAATGAATGCAGCAGTGCCCAGTTTACCTCAGATTCTACAGTACTTGACTGAGATGCTTCATAAGGGCTTGTCTTTTTTCCTCCACATTTCATGCCTCATCCATTTCAGCTCATTATAGCACAGAACCTCCCCTCTTCTCTCACTGCTCAAGCAGTTCCTCAGAGGGACCAAAAATTTAAGGCCACCCAGGAAAGCTCCAACTCCAGCCTGGGATCTTAACTTTGTCTTGGAGAAACTCACTCTTCCTCCTTTCGAGCCAGCTGCTACTGCAGATTTAAAATTTCTTTCCTGGAAAACAGCTTTCCTTTTAGCAATCACTTCTGCAAGAAGGGTATCTGAATTACAGGCCCTCATAGCAGTGGAACCTTTCATCATCTTTCATGCGGACAGGGTGTCCCTCAGAACCAATCCCTCCTTCATGCCCAAGGTGGTATCCAGTGTGGCTCTTAATCAGTCCATTCATTTGCCTACCCTTTTTCCTAACCCACAGAGCAAAGGGGAACAGATACTGCACTATTTAGATGTGCACAGACAGCTTAGATTCTACTTGGACAGGACTAAACCTCAAAGGAAATCTGAACAATTGCTGGTGGCATTTGCTGCAGGGACAGAGGGGAAAGCTATTTCAAAACAATCCATTTCAAAATGGATAGGCCACTGCATTCATTTCTGCTGTAAGCACCATGGAAAATCTATCCCACAGGGCATCAGACCCCATTCAACCAGGGCTGCATCTACCTTTACAGCCTTTCTCAGGGGCATCCCTACTAGGGACATCTTAGAAGCTGCTACCTGGAGTTCTGTACATACTTTCACCAAGCATTATCATTTGCCAATTTTCTCTAAATCCAGAGCTGGTTTTGCCACTGCAGTCTTGCAGGGCCTTATAGCTGGTCCTCATTCTAATTAAATGCCTCCTTCCAACCTTTGCTTTGGGAATCTACCCAAATGTAATGACTGCAACAGTGAAACATGAAGAACATAGTACAGATGTTCTTCATGTTTCACTGTTGCAGTCATTACATTTGGGTAATCTGCTGGCAGTTTGCTCTCAGTCGGCCTGATTAACAAAGTCTTGGGTCCTGTGTCGGTTGCTGTCCCTTCTTCCATGATGTCAGGTCATCAGGGGTATAAAACATGCAGCCGACACCATTACATTAGTCTTTCTTGCCGAGCGGTGCCCAAAGCAGAAGCAGTTCGCAAGTGCTGGTCGGCCGACTCCTGAAATTTTAATTTTTGCGTTTCAGATCTGAAGTCTTCAACTAAAAAGCTAAGTACCCCATTGGGGAAACTTTTTTTTGCTCCTTACCAATGTCAGTAAAAGTTAATAATTGCATTACTTGTGGGAAGCAAATACCTCATAAGGATTTCCATTTGTACTGTATTCCTTGCCTAGGCCCTTACCACGACGTAGCTTGCTGTCAGTTCTGTGCTTTATTTAATCAACGCACTATTAAACATCGGTACATTTTTGATTCTAAATATTTTGGCTCACGATTTAAGTATCCAGAAATGTCGTCAGTTAGCAATCCGACTACCAGAATACCTAAAAAACGCAAAGAAAAAGACAGAGACAGGCCATTGAGGTCCAAAACTGCCGACGACGCTTCTCCTAAGCAAGTCACCAGTTCACCGGTACTCAGTGAGGTGCTTTTGCAGCCCCTGATACCTGCTAATTATGATTCGCAGGCCTCTACTTAGACCCATTCGGAGTCCGGTATGCCGCGAGATGCTACAATTATGGAACCCGCGGATGTCTCTACCTTGGATGGGTCTGGAGCTGCTGTGCAGGCACCAGCTTCTGGGGGTGTTTTCAGGCCTACAGATTTGTATATTAGACCGATGCCATCTTCAAAACTAAGGCCAAAATCTCGACCAATGGCTAAAAAACCGATACCTAGGCCACATGTGCAGGCCCCTATGTCTAAGAAACAAATTATCAAAATGGCTGAATATTTAAGTACTCTGATCAGGGGTAGTCAACCCCGCCCTTCTAAGAGGCCTAGGCAAGATATTGACTATGAATCTTCTGAACAGGATTTTTTTTCTTCTGATTTTTCTAATGAACAGGAATTGTCTATACCTACTTATGAGGACTTTGATGCAGAAGATTCCATTCCTTCTGCTTCTCCCCCTGAGGATTTTTCTTTTGGGGAAACTTTACATACCTTAACGGAACATTTCCACTGGGAAAGTCAGGATTTTTCTGAATCTAAAAAGAGACTTAGGGATTTTCTTCTTCTTCTTCCTCAGCATAGGCCTTTGGCTATACCTCCTGTTCTAGACATTGTTGATGATGTTTTTTCAGAATCTAGTATGGCTCCTGATTCTCTGCCTCCAGCTCCTTGTAAGCCAGACAGATACTACAGGGTTCCTGACTCCAACAAATTCCTTTTCAAAAATCCTGTTGCGGATCCTGAAACCATTTCTCAGGGTCCCAAGGGCATTAAGGCTTCTACTGCTAAAAATCCTACCGCTTCTGATAGAGATTCCAGGGCGCTGGATAGATGGGGTAAGAAGGTTTACAGTTCTGCAACCTTGGCAATCAGGGCTTTAAACTGCCAATTTCATGTGCTAAAATATCAACAGCATATCATGGGACTGCTTAAACAGAAAATGATGTTAATTTCTGACTGTGTGGAAAATAAAGATTTACAAGATCTATTGCATTCAGCTGAACAAGTTGGAAAACATACTTTGCAATGTGGTTTTGATTCTTTGGAGGCCTCTTGCAGGGCTACTGTAACTGGGTATGTGCTAATAAGGCATGCTTGGCTTAAAGAGCAAACTCTGCCTGATCATGTTAAAGCAAAATTGTTAGATGCTCCTTTACAACAGGACCGTCTCTTTGGTAATAAGGCTGAAGAAGTTTTGAAAAAGATAGAAGATAAGGCTAAAGCTATGCAAACTGTGAAAGATTTCTTACACGTGCAACCTCCAAGATTTAGTAGGCACTGGCCTACTAAGAACTGGTCCTTTTCAGTTTCTTCAAGAGCCACTCAAGTCAAACCCAGACATTCCAAAGGCACAAGGTTTCAGTCCCAAGGGACTTTCAGAACAAAACAACGGGGTGCCTCCTCTTCCAAATCTGGAAGGCATCCAATTCTGGACTTAACTACTCTAAACACCTTTCTGGACATCCCAAAATTCAAGATGCTGACTCTTCACCAGTTACTTCCTATGCTAGGCAAAGATGCAACTCTAGATTTAAAAGAGGCTTACCTGCATATCCCAATCAGGGAATCTTGCAGAAGATACCTTCACTTCAAAGCAGGCTACTTGCATTACCAGTTCTTTGCACTTCCCTTGGGCTTATCTACTGTGCCCAGGGTCTTTACAAAGTGCCTGCCTCCTGTAATTGCATTTTGCAGGCAAATAAATATTCAAATATATCCATACCTGGACAATTCTCTAATTCAGACAGAAACATCTGGCATTTGTAAAAAGGGTTCTAACTTGTCTAGGGTACACTATAAATGAAAAGAAATCACAACTGGTACCCTCTCAAAAAATTACATTCCTGGGTGCAAGCTTGAATACAACTGCCCAGATGGCTTTCCTTACGCCAGAAAAGCAAATTCATTCGGTGACTTACTTCAAACAGGTGACCACATAAATCCTGCTATCTGCAAGACAAATTCTGCAAGCCTTGGGGTTCATGGCCTCCTGCATTCTTCTAATTCCATATGCAAGACTGCATATGAGGAAACTTCAGTGGTACTTAAAAAGTTTATGGAGTCAACATTGTCACAGCCTGGAAACAATGATTCCTATCATACCTTGCCTGCAACTAGTGTTCCTATGGTGAGCAGAGGCCTGCCACCAAAACAAGGGACTGTCATTCACACCACCCCCTGCCGCCCAAACCCTAACTACAGACGCATCAGACTATGCTTGGGGGGGGACTCATCTGACAGGGAAGTGCATTCAGGGCAAATGGAGCCCAAATCAAATGCACTTTCATATCAATCAGAAAGAAATGCTAGCTGTACAGAATGCACTGACAGCCTTCAAGGACTACCTTCATCCAAGACGATTACTGATAAAGACAGACAACACCACAGTTATGTGGTACATAAACAAGCAGGGGGGTACACACTCCTACCCCCTTTGCAGATTAGCCATGGCATTGTGGAACACGGCCTTGACCTATCAGGTACAACTACAAGCTCAATTCCTGCCAGGAAAGCTGAATACTCTGGCAGACGAACTAAGCAGAAATCTCATGGACCCTCACAAATGGAAACTGGAACCACGGATTTTCAACATGTTGACACGCAAATGGGGGAACCCAGACATAGATCTTTTTGCCTCACCCCAGAACTATTAGTTGGACAAATTTTGCACAAGAACTCATCACTAAAAAGCCTGGAAAATGGATGCTCTGTCCTTCAGCTGGAAAAACCTATATCAGTCTATGCCTTTCCTGTCCTGCCTCTGTTCTCTAAAGTTCTACTAAAAGTCAAACAGGACAAACCAAAAATGATTTTGGTTGCTCCAGACTGGCCTCACCAACACTGGTACCCACTCCTGCACAGTGTGTCACACCTTCCACCGTGGCACCTGCCTCAGACACCTTACTGTTTCAGCAGAACAACCAAACTCTGCACACTCAGCAACAAACTTTGAATCTTGCAGCGTGGCTAATCTCCTAAATTCACCCTTAGCATCCCTCAGCAAACCTGTGATGAATGTCATTTTGGAGGCGAGAAGATCTAGTACTAGAAAATTTTATGCTGACAAATGGAAAAGATTCTGTGCCTGGAATCCGTCTCAAGGGATAAGCACAGCGGTGCTCAACATTCCTCAGATTTTGCAATACTTAACTGAGATGCTTCACAAGGGCCTGTCCTTTTCTTCCATAAAAATCAATGCCTCAGCCATTTCAGCTCATTACAACACAGAACCTCCCCTCTTCTCTTATCCTCTGCTAAAGCAGTATCTCAGAGGGGCCAAAAACTTAAGACCACCCAGGAGAGCTCCAACCCCTGCCTGGAACCTCAGTTTTGTATTGGAGAAACTCACTGTCCCTCCTTTCGAGCCAGCTGCTACTGCTGACTTAAAATTTCTCTCCTGGAAAACAGCTTTCCTTTTAGCAGTCACTTCAGCTAGAAGGATTTCCGAATTACAGACTCTTATGGCAGTGGAGCCTTTCATCATTTTTCATGTGCACAGGGTATCTCTCAGGACCAATCCATCCTTCATGCCTAAGGTGGTATCCAGTGTGACTCTTAATCAGACCATTCATTTGCCAACTTTCTTTCCCAATCCACAGAACAAGGGGGAGCGGATTCTGTATTCATCGGATGTACACAGACAACTTAGATTTTACTTAAACAGGGCTAAATCTCAAAGAAAATCTGAACAACTGCTGGTAGCATTTGCTGCAGAGGCAGAGGGAAAGGCTATTTCAAAACAAACCATTTCCAAATGGATAAGCCATTGTATTTGTTTCTGCTATAAGCACCATGGAAAAACTATCCCCCAGGGGATCAGATCCCATTCCACCAGGGCTGCATCTACTTCAAGAGCCTTTCTCAGATGTGTTCCTACCAGGGACATTCTAGAAGCTGCTACTTGAAGCTCAGTTCATACTTTCACCAAACATTACCATTTACCACTTTTCTCTAAATCTAGAGCTGGCTTTGCCACTGCTCTTCTGCAGGGCCTTATAGCTGGTCCTAATGCTGTATAATTCCCTCCACCCAACCATAGCTTTGGGAATCTACCCAAATGTAATGATTGCAACAGTGAAACATGAAGAACGTAGTACAGTTGTGTACACTTACCATAAATGTACATGTTCAAGTCTATTCACTGTTGCAGTCCTGGTTACCCTCCCTCCAGCCCCCTATTTTTCTCTGGCTATACCTCTACTTTCTTTCACTAGGCCTAAAAGCCCTTTTGGTGAATTTGCTTTTGGTTGGAGGTATATATTTTTTTTTAATTTTATTTGCTCCCCATTTGGGGGGCACCTGACATCTGGGGCAAGAAAAACTAATGTAATGGCATCGGCTGCATGTTTTATACCCCTGACGACCTGACATCATGGAAGAAGGGACAGCAACCAACACAGGACCCAAGACTTTGTTAATCAGGCCGACTGAGGGCAACCTGCCAGCAGATTACCCAAATGTAATGACTGCAACAGTGAATACACTCGATCATCTACGTGTATGGTAAGTGTACACAACTGTACTTTGTGTACACTTACCATAAATGCAGATGTTCAAGTGTATTCACTGTTGCAGTCTTGGTTACCCTCCCTCTAGCCCCCTTTCTTCTTTTGGCTATACCTCTACTCTCACTTACTATGCTCTAAAAGCTTTTTGGTGTATTTGCTTTTTTGTTGGAGGTAAATCCTTGTATTTATAGATTTACTTGCTTCCCATTAGGGGGCACCTGACATCTGGGGCAAGAAAAACTGATGTAATGGTGTCGGCTCCATGTTTTATACCCCTGACGACCTGACATCATGGAAGAAGGGACAGCAACCGATGCAGGACCCAAGACTTTGTTAATCAGGCTGACTGAGGGCTACTGCAAGCAGATAACCCAAATGTAATGACTGCAACAGTGAATACACTCGAACATCTACATTTGTGGTAAGTGTACACAACTGTACTTTTCTTTGTGCCATCTACTGACTTGTTTTCCAAAAGATTAGAGTTCCTCTGATGCCTTCTTGTTTGCTATTGCAACTTTTTTCTTAGCTTCTTTATTAGCCAACCAGTAATCCTTCGTAGCCTAGTCTGTCTTTTCTATCTCCAACTTTTTCCTGAATGCCTTCTTTCTTTTGGACTTGTGCATTTCACCACCAGCTTTCCTTATGTACCTTATTTCCATACCTTGCAGCTGCATGTATGTTCTGTAGTCCTTACACTTGCTGTTTAATGCACCACCATTCTTCTTTAAAGGACAACAATGGGATTCTATTATTAAATGCTCAACTTCTCTGTCTTTTTTCTCCATATTTGCTGTCCCTGATATGAATAAATGACAATACAGCATTTAAAATATTTTAAATTGACTGTTTCTTCCCACTAGAACAGTACCTTACTGTACTGTGTTGGTTTCACTTTCAAAAAACTTTTGTCCTGCCCTAGAAAAGTCTCCAAGTCACTGATATCATCAAGGCCACTGGATACAGGTAGTTTTCTGGCCATTTCCTTCCCCAAACTGACATCACCACTACCGTCCTAAAAACCCACCCACCCATGCTGTGATGTCACAGCTCCCTAGTCCTTCCCCTCCCTATACAAAAAGTAAAGGCTAGAACAAGGAAACAGTACACAAGTCGTCTCCTGCTGTGAGCTGTCAATCACAATAGGTAACAGCTCAAATTACCCTTAGCACTTTGACAGCTGGGGAAGTTAGGTTTGAAGGGTGATGAGAGACGAGTCAGAATTGTACAAATTCAAGCTTCACAAAAGAGTGCAGTTTAGCCATTCTAAAAAGAAGCAGCAGTAAAAAGCACTTTAAAAGTCTGTTCTGTGGCATTTACACTGTTTGTGTTTTAAGTAGTCACTGAACAGCATGAAATGTTACTTAAAACTAACTGACTGAAAGATAGCAGTATATGCATGTAAATCAATGCAGAGACAGGAGTTTTGGGAAGAGAGAGGCCTGCGTGACATAATTTTTTACAGATAAGCATTGAATTATGGGATACCTAGAGGCAGACTAAACAATCAGAATTACTTCAAGATGCCAAACCCGATGTGGTCAGATTCAGAAATTACATATAAAAATATTTAAAAACCTGTAAATAGTCCCAGAGTGGTGTTAAAATGTAGGAAACACCAAACCATGATGAAATAAACATTTTTTTTGAGTCTCTGGGTGTGGTTCTCCTTTTACTCCACCTATTTCCTCCTCTTTTTGAGGTGCTAGAACCCCGAGTAATTTTTGAACTGTTATGCTTTCTCTCTCCTGTCATCTTCCAGGTTTTCAGTTTCATCTTTACTGACCTTAGAGCCTTCACTGACTACTGCCTGCAGCTAATTGTGGTAGCCAGTGGTTTATGCTGAGGGCCGACTGTTTCACTGGGGATGACTTGCAATCACTGATTCTACCCCAGTGCCCTTTCATTACTAGGAGGAAGTCTGCCTGAGTTGCATGTTGCCTGGTCTTGTTTGTGATCTTGTGACTGTCTTTGTAAACCATGTGTTGGCTACTGTCAGGCCATTTGTGAGACAGAAGTCTAAAATGGCCTCTACTTCTTTTTTCCTGTTGCCCCACCCATGGGCACCCAGGCAATACTCATATCTTGTTCTGTCTGTTCTGATATGTGCACTCATGTTACCCATTATTAAAACCATCTCCTGTTGTCCTGCAACTGCTGTCTGAATGTACTCTTTTCCTTATTATCACAACCTTTTCTGTGATGCATAGGCTGAGATTATTAATATTGCCCAATCATTAGGCTGGAGTTTGGTTGCCAGGAGTTTGTCACTAATTCTGATGACATCCCTCACTGTCTTCTGAATCCTCTCCATCACCACAATTCCCTCACATTTTCTCCTCCTGAGTAGCTGACTTTGGATCCCAAGCCTAGTGGCTTTGCTGCACTGACCATCCATCTTGTTTCCTGTATCCATATGATGTCCAGCCTCCTCCTTACCATCATGTCATTCACTTTCAAGCCTTGTCCTGTCAGTGATATTACATTGAATGTAGGAACTTTAGTTCATGTTTGGCAGGTTGATTGGTTTAACTTCCATGTTTCGCTCAACATAGTTATCCCAGGTAACCCAAGCTGAGCAACTGGACACTGGCCTACCAGTAGTTTACTGACCCAGGGCTGCTGAGTTTTATGGCAGGCACACACTGGCCAAAAGGGACACACACACCCCCTTCCCACCATTAGCATGGGTCCCTGGTGTAGGTCATGCCCTCCACCCACTTATGAATGGCAAATACACTTAGTGACATTAGTCAACGTGACCATATTACCTAGAGCCATAATGTTATGTTGTCCTGTCTCACCTTCATTCTTGCTGGTTGGTTCAGAACCGATCATCGGTTCTGACTCGGCCTTTTCTAAAGCTCGAGAGCTTCCACTGGCTCAAGGCTATACCCTATCCCGTCATGTCTAGGGAGTATAACCCAGATGCTCTTTGTGTTTCACTGCTGCAGTCATCACATTTGGGTTATCCCTGCCAGGGTAGCCCTAGGCCGGTCCGAATACCAGAGGCTTAGTATTTCTGCGTCGGTTGCTGTCACTTCAGGACTGATATCAGGTCGTCAGTAGTATAAAGTAAGGCAGCCAGCGCCATTACATCAGTCTTTCTTGCCATGGAGCCTGAAGCAGTTTGCACGAGTGCCGGTTGGCTGCTACCTGAGTTTCGTCTACTGAATTGAAGCTGAAGTCTTCTAAAGCTGAGTAACCCATTGGGAATCCTTTTTTCTTGCACTAACTGATGTCAGAAAAAGTTAACAATTCTCTCGCCTGTGGAAAGAAAATACCATACCGAGACTTTCATTCTTACTGTGTCACTTGCTTAGGCCCAGACCACGATGTCCCCCGCTATCATTTCTGTGCTTTGTTCAACACCAGAACTGTCTGTTGTCGCGCCCTTATTGTAGCTAGATATTTTCGCTTACAGTCCTCGAACTCTGACATGGCTTCGATAAACCTTTCGACAGCAGATCTTCCAAAAGAATGTAAAGATAAAGACAGAGACAGACTGCACAGGTCCAAACCTACCGATGATGCTCCCGTTAAGCTAGTCATCAGTTCTCCGATCCTCAGTGAGGCGCTTTCGCAGCCCCTGATGCCCACTTCTGTGGATTCGCAGGCTGCTACCAAGACTCTTTCATATGCCACAAAACTCTTCCTCGACTAAAAATCCTGTGATCGTCTCTACCTTGGATGGGTCCGGAGCCGCTGAGCAGGCATCAGCTTCTGAGGAAGTCCTTCGCACTCCGATTCTCACCACAAACCATCTTCTTTCACGATTACCATTCTTTTGAAAACTACCATGTTTCTTAGGCCCAGGGTACGAACCACACCCAAGAAACCGATGACCCAGTCTCAGGCACCTGCTACCTTGCCTCAGTCTCAAATGCTTAAAATGGCAGAAGACCTTATGATGCTGATCAGGGGAAGCCAAGCTACCCCCTCCAAAAGGAAAAGAGATCTGTCCCCTGTAGTTTTGTCTGAACAGGAGTCCGATGACTCTGATGCATCTGAATATATAGACATGCAACCCCTCTCTACTTATGAGGATTCTGATGCAGAGGATTCCATTCCTTCAGCCTCTCCCCAGAGGATTTTTCCTTTGGGGAAACCCTTCATACCTTAAGGGAGGATTTCCAATGGGAGAGTCAGGACTACCCTCAGTCAAAAAAGAGACTCAGGGAATTCTTAGATCTTCCACAGCACAGACCCTTGGCCATCTCCCCCAGTCCTGGATGTTGTGGAGGATGTTTTCCTGGAATCCAGTCTGACTCCTGACACCCTCCCTCCTGCACCCAGAAAACCAGATTTATTTTTAAAAATCCTACTGCTAACCCTGGAGTAATTTCTCAAGGGCCTAAAGGAATTAAGGCAACCTCTGCTAAGAATCCCACCCCCTCAGATAGGGATTCCTGAGCACTAGACAGATGGGGTAAAAAAGTGTGCACCTCAGCTGCTCTTGCTATCAGAGCACTACATTGTCAGTTCCATATGCTAAAATTTCAGCAACATACCCTGCAACTCCTCAAACAAAAAAAATGTCTTCCTTTCCTGCTTGTGCAGAATCTAAAGAGTTACAAGAGTTAATGCATTCTGCAAGTCAAGTAACTAAACACACCTTGCACTGTGGTTTTGAAACCCCAGAAGCTTCTTGCAAGGTGGCAGTTACCGGATCTGTCCTTAGAAGGCATGCATGGCTTAAGAAACAGTCCTTGCCAGACCATGTTAAATCTAAATTGTTGGATGCCCCCTTGCACAAAGACAACTTATTTAGCACTAAGGCAGAAAAGGTCTTAAAAAGATGGAAGAAAAAGCAAAATCTATGCAGACAGTTAAGGATTTCTTACAGGTCCAGCCACCCAGGTTCAGTAGGCATTGTCCCACCAAGCACTGGTCCTTTCCTGCTCCCACCAGGCCAGTTCAGCCCAGACCCCAGGGAACCAGACCCTCCAGACAGCAGCCACAGGGAGTGCAGAGATCTAAGCAATGGACTACCTCCACTTCAAAACCAGGGAGTTCTAAGCCACCCCTTATGGTAAGAACTCACAATGACTCACCTCCCCCACCCCCTCCCTCTGCCCATCTTCACTTAGCCCTAGGAGGAAAACTCTCCTTTTACACAAGCTCATGGGCCACCATTACCAGTGACTGCTGGGTTCTCAACATAGTGTCCCAGGGATACAAATTTTCTTTCCGCACCCTTCCAACTCCAAAACGGTTCCCAGATCTACCTCCAAATCAGTGGGCAGAGGTGCAAAAGCAAGTGTTTTTTCTGCCCTCTATGAGGGTAGTAGAGCACATTCCTGCAGAACAGAAAGGGCAAGGTTTCTACCTAGAAAAGAGGGCACCTGGCTCCCCATCCTCGATCTATCCATTATTAACACCTTCCCGGTGATCCCAAAATTCAAAATGCTCACCCTCCAGCAGCTGCTACCCATGCTGTCCATGGATGCTTGGCTAGCCATCCTAGATCTAAAAGAGGCCTACCTCCACATTCCTATCAGGGAAGCATGCAGGAAATATCTCTGTTTCAGGGCAGGATCTCAACACTTTCAGTTCTCTGCACTTCCCTTTGGCTTATCTACTGCTCCCAGAGTTTTCACAAAATGTCTGGCTCCGGCCATTTCCTTTTGCAGACAAAGGAATATCCAGATTTACCCATACTTAGATGACTGCCTAATTCAGGCAGACAGCCAGGAAAAGCTGCTCAAGCACCTGGCCTTTGTAAAGTCCCTACTAACCTCCCTAGGTACACAATCAACGATAAGAAATCCAAAACAGGAGCAAGCATGGACACAGCATCCCAGATGACATTCCTTACACCAGAAAAGCAAACTTTCCTGACAGCCTACTTCTCTCAACTAGCCACCAGACCCCAGTTATCTGCAAGGAAAATCCTGCAAGCTCTGGGGTTCATGGCATCTTGCATTCTACTCATTCCAATATGCCGGACTGCATATGAAGAAACTTCAATGGTATCTAAAAAGCCTTTGGTGTCAACCCTCTCAAGACCTGGAGACTCTGATACCTATAATACCTTGCCTCAGAAAAGCTTTTCTTTGGTGGGCAACAGCATGCTCCCACAACAAGGGACTACCTTTCTCACCACCCCCACCACCCAGACCCTCACCACAGATGTATCAGACTATGTCTGGAGTGCACACCTGGATGGCAGGTGCATACAGGGCCAATGGAGCCCACAGCAAATCCATCTGCACATCAGCCAAAAAGAGATAATGGCTGTCCAGCATACCTTGATACCTTTCAAGCCACTTCTCTTCCCCTTCTCTCCCCAGGGGCTCTCCTGATCAAAACAGACAACACCACTGTGATGTGGTATATCAACAAGCAGGGCAGGACTCACTCCTACCCTCCCAGGGTCTCTCAACTCTCTGGCAAATCACTTAAGCAGAAATCTTCTGGACCCACATGAGAGGCAGCTCAACAGAAGAACCTTCACCCTAATAACTCAGACGTGGGGCACCCTGAAGGTCGACCTCTTTGCCTCCCATGCCAACCATCAGCTCAGCAAGTTCTGCACCAGGGAGCATCACTGCATGGCTTGGAAAGTGGATGCCCTCTCCTTCCCCTGGGTCAGTCTATTGGTCTATGCCTTTCCTCCACTACCTCTCATCCCCAGGGTACTGCTCAAAATTAAAGAAGAAAACCAAGGACAATTTTTATAGCTCCAGATTGGCATTGCCAGCACTGGTACCCCTTGCTGCCCAGCCTGTCCCACTGCCACCATGGCATCTTCCTCAGATTCCAAACCTCCTGATCCAGAGGGAATGGGAATTCATGCGTCCCCAATTGCAGACACTCAGTTTGGCAGCTTGTCTTATTCCCTAACCCCTATCAATCTGCCAACCTCAGTAAACAGGTTCTAGATGTTATAAGTGAGGCCAGATGCCCTAGCACTAGAAAGTCTATGGTTCTGCACCTGGATTCAGGCTAAGGGAGCCAGTGTGGCACAGCCCTCCTTCCCTCTCATCCTGGATTACTTATCTGATCTTCTACACAGTGGCCTCTCTTTTTCCTCTATTAAAATACATGTCTCTGCTATCTCTGCTCATTTTCCCACTGAGCAGCCTATTTTCTCACACCCTTTGATCAAGCAGTTCCTAAGAGGGGCTACCAACTTGCGGCCACCCAGAAGAGCACCAGCTCTAGCTTGGGACCTTGACTTTATGTTGGAAAAGCTCATTCTGCCCACTTCGAACCAGCCTGTTTGGCAGAGCTAAAATTTTTTTCCTGGAAGACAGCTTTCTTTCTGGCCATCACTTCAGCCAGAAGGGTCTCCGAGCTGCAAGCACTCATGGCTGTGGAACCCTTCATCATCTTCCATGCTGACAGGGTATCCCTCAGGACTAACCCATCCTTCATGCCCAAGGTGGTGTCCAGTGTAGCTCTTAACCAATCCATTCATTTGCCCACCTCATTTCCTAACCCACAGAACAAGGGGAGAAGGATCCTGCACTCTCTAGAAGTGCACAGACAGCTCAGATTGTATCTAGACAGGACTAATTCCTTCAAAAAATTTGATCAATTGCTGGTTAGCTTTGCTGCAGGGGCAGAGAGCAAAGCCATCTCCAAACAAACCATTTCCAAATGGATAGCACATTGCATCCATTTCTGCTACAAACAACATGGAAAGCCTCCCCCCAAGGGGGACATGACTCACTCCACCAGAGCAGCCTCCACCTCTGCAGCTTTCCTCATAGGAGTCCCCACCATGGACATCCTGGAGACTGCCACCTGGACATCTGTTCACACCTTTACCAAACATTACCACCTGCCTATCTTCTCCAAATCCAGGGCAGGGTTTGCCTCTGCAGTTTTTCAGGGCATCCTAACCAGCCCCTAGTTTCCTTGACTGCCTCCACCCATTTCCTCAACTTTGAGAATCAACCCATGTGTGATGACTGCAACAGTGAAACACGAAGAACATAAATGTAGATGCTCAAGTGTATTCACTGTTGCAGTCCTGGTTTCCCTCCCTCCATCCCCCTCTTCTTTCTTCTCTTTCCTTACAAGGAACATATTGGTATTTACTTTCTACTGGTGGGGTTCTTCCACCAGAACCTGGCTGCCACTTGGGGGCTCCTGACAGGTTAGGGCAAGAAAAACTGATGTAATGGCGTCGGCTGCCTTACTTTATACTACTGATGACCTGATGTTGGTCCTGAAGCGAAAGCAACTGATGCAGAAATACTAAGCCTCTGATGTTCAGGCTGGCCAAGGGCTACCCTGGCAGGGATAACCCAAATGTGATGACTGCAACAGTGAATACACTCGAACATCTACATTTATGATAAGTGCACACGACTGTACTATCTCATTTGCCACTTAACTAGATTGGGTGCTTCCTACTAAGCTCCAGGCTAAGTAGAAAAATATCTTTCTCTTATTGGATAAAAATTACTGGGTTTTGGCTAATTGTGTGTTAATAGTTTTAATATTACTTCCTTCCTGTCAAATTCATTTGATTTGCTATTTTTCTGTGTGTTGCTGTCCGTTGTCTTTTGTTAGGTCTTTTTCCTACCCTGTCTTGTGCCCAAACTCCTTTTAGTTAGAGAGTTTGTTGTAATTTGTTGTTTATATTAATTTATTTCCCTTTCTATATTTTCACCAAGGAGTTCGTTTAAGTTAGAGGGCTCCTTGCATCAGCTCGTTTAAATTAGAAGGCTTCCCTTCCCTTCTGTCCTTTGCGCATAATTAGGAGTTGTCATTTAATTTAGAGACTTCTCCTCTTACCAGAGGAGATTGTCGTTTAATTTAGAGACATCTCCTCTTGTCTCTTTCCACAGTTCTTGTTCTTGTTGCTTATTTAAAAAAAAAAAAAAAACTGGTTGTTGTTTGATGTAAGTTTGTTTATTTTCATAGTTAAATTTACAGTTAGTCATGTCCAAGGATGGTAAAGAGTCGAAGCCTTCCAGCTTCAAAAAGTGTGACCGATGTAGCCAGAAAATGTCATTAACAGATGGACACACCAGCTGCATGTACTGTTGGGTGCTGTCCATCTGCAGGAATCGTGTGCAGTTTGCCACGCTATTAGCTCCATAGTTTTACTGGACATGAAAAATAAACACATTGCTAGGGGTCTACTCAAAGTTGATTTTTCTGGGCAATTGAAGGGAAACAGAGTTCCTCTAAACCATCACAGTCTCAATCACCAAAATCAGACAAATCTTCAAAAAGAGCTTCTTCCTTGGTGCCAGCATCTGAACCGGTGAAGAAGTAGGCAAAAGTCTTGTCCACAGACCCGAAGGCCTTCTGGCCCGCAAAATCTCTCTCTTTGGCTCCACTGGTTATTTTGGAACTGATAGAGTGTTGTAGTCAGAGCCGGTCCTCTGTATTGGAACCGGTCTCACCAGTACTACATTCACCCATACTATGGTCAACCAAATCCTTGGCTCCATCCTCTCGATCCTCCAGGAGCCTGTCAGACGACAACGTGGAGCGAGTGGTAAAGAGGCTACTATGGACACTGGTGCTTGCCAAGATCCTTTCGTGCCTTCCCAGACTGGAGTCAGCTCTGACAACCAGCACTACCACCGTGCCAGTTCCTCCTCCAACCCAAGTTGTGGCTTCTGAGCTGGAGTGATTGGATTTGATAGTAGTGGAAACCTCATCCAGTAAGGAGTCTAGGGGCCCAACGTTCCCCCATCGGGTCTGGAGGGGAGTGTCAGGTCGGGCAGCTGTCTGATCCAAATCTACCTCTCGGGGCCTCGGTGCTGCATACATTGGCCTCAGAGTCTACAGCCTTGGTTCTGGTGCAGTCTCCTGGTTCTTCGGAGCTGGAAGCTCCTTTGAAAGGGGGTCATAGTGCTTTTGAGGTCATGAGGAGAGTGCTGTTGCCCCAGACATCTCCACTCTTGGATCCAAGCACTCTTCCCCCCAAAAGTGCCAGAGTCTGCCTCTCTACCGTCCCTCCCCCCTAGGTGTAGTGACCCGATGTCCCAGGATGCCCCCTGGGCAAAACAGTCTCTTCTGAAACTTTCCCAGAGTGTCTCTCTGGTGAGGTCCCTTGGAAGAGAGCAGTAAGAGGAAACATCTAAACTCTCCCAAGGAGTCTGTCACTTCAGACGCAGATCTAGATGATTCAGAAGGATCCCAATGGTCACGCTCTGAGGATATCTCCTTTGCAGACATCCTAAAGATCTTTAAACAGAGAGGTGGCTGGAAGTCCATCAACCCTTCTGAGGATGAGTCCATGTACCTGGAGGCATACAGGTCTCGCCTCTCCACCTCATGGGTGACTCCGCCTTTCAACCAGCTCTTTAATGTAGTCAGTCGAAAGGCGTGGGGCTGTCCAGAATCTGTGGAACCTGTTCCAAGGAGGCCTACCAAATTCATTACTGCCCCCTCTGACAAAGAATTTTTGTCCAAAGGTGTCCCAGTACATGATGCTATGGTGGTGGTGGCGGCAGCCACCAAAAAGGAATTGTGTGAGACTTCCTCATCTGTCCATCCACCAAATAAAGAATCTCGCATGATGAACAGATACGGAAAGCTTATGTTTTCATCAGCAGCCTTTACACTTAGGTCACTGAACTATTTGACTCATTTCACTAGACTTCAGAGGGATCTCTTGAAGGAGTTAGGTGATACCCTCCAAGGTTCTACAGCTGCTGGGGTTTCAGACAAGGTGACCATTCAGCTTGCTACCTTAAACTCTGTAGTCAACTCCTCCATGCGGCTTATATCTTGTGCAGCCAGTGGAGTGAGTAGGGCAGAGGGTACAGGAATATCCCTAAGGAGACACTCCTGGATGCACCTATGCAAGTTTGAGCCCTTCAAGTTTTCCTGTATTAATGCCCCATTCGATGGCACATCTTTGTTTGCCCCAAAAGTGAAAGAAACTGACCAGATGCGAGCAGGAAGGCAAGACTCTTTCTGCCATGGGAGTACGTTTTTTCCCTCCCTACCAGGCCTTATCCCAAGGGCCAAAAGGGAGGAAATATGTGGTTCCGTAAGTCCCAAAGAGTTTTTCCAGATGCACGTAGTGATTCTTCCCCCAGGGGCAAAAGGGAAAACAATAATGGAAGAGGCCAACTTCGTGGCAGAGGGGATCCACAAAACCAGGGTGACAGAGATATATTCTCTGATAGGCCCTTCCAGCACTCCTGAAAGGAGGGCTGCCTGTCCACCTCTGGAGGCAGTTGGGGGTCGATTATCACCATACCCAAATGCCTGGCTAAATATTACACAAATGGGTACAAACAATAATATGCAGAGGCTACAGCATACCCTTCTCCTCCCCTCACTTAGAAAAAAAAGATCAGCCCCGGACATTCCACCCAATCAGAGGGATCAGGCAACCCTAGAAGTTCAAAGGTTGATACAAAAAAGAGTCATCTAAAACATTCCGCAGACCAAATTGGATCTGGAATTTACTCGAGGTTCTTTTTAGTTCCAAAAAAGACAGGGGACTGGAGGCCCATTTTGGATCTCAGCAGACTAAACAAGTCCATAAAGAAATCAAAGTTCCGGATGGTGACACTGCAGTCAATACTTCCCTTTTTGGGAAAAGATAATTGGATGTGCTTGATAGATCCCTAGGATGCATACTACCACATAAAAATGGACAGGCAATCCAGGAATCACCTACGCTTTTGGCTGGGGGCCAGTCATTATCAATTCTGAGTTCTGCCCATTGATCTCACTACAGCCCCCAGAGTGTTCACCAAATGCATGGCAGTGGTCACGGCTCACTTGAGACGTCTAGGGTTCGAGTGTTTCCATACCTAGATGACTGGCTCCTAATTACCACCACTGAGCTTCTACTAATCAAAGCAAGAGACACCACTATTCACCTATGTTCACAGCTGGGTATTACGATAAATTTCAAGAAGTCTGCCTTGTTGCCATCACAACATATTATATTCATAAGAGCAGACTTAAATACAAAAGATATGGTAGCAAAACCTCCTCAAGACAGGGTACAAATGCTACGTCATTAAGTACAAAAGAAAGTACAGGTAAAGATTGTCCTGAAGGTTTTAGGTACCATGGTGGTGGCTATTACTCTGGTACCTCTTGCACGTTTACACATGAGAGTCCTCCAGTGGTTACTTTTTGCTCAGTGGTCCATGCAGGAGTTACCTATGTCCCACAAGATTATTATTACAGATTCCTGCAAGAGGGACCTGAGTTGGTGGCTTCAATCCAACCAGGTAATTCTGGGCAGACCATTCACTCTCCCACAGCCAGTAGCTGCAGTGACCATGGACACTTCCCAGATAGGGTGGGGGGAAATTATCTGGGAAAGACTGTCCAAGGATCTTGGCAGGAATATGAATACCACTTGCATATCAATGTCCTAGAGATGAAGGCGGTCCTCTTGGCATTGCAGGCATTCCAGAACTCCCTTCCACTAGGAATGAGTGCAATCCAGACAGACAACATGTCGGTCGTGTGGTATATCAACAAACAAGAAGGAACCAGATCTTACCCCCTGTGTTGAGAGGCTCAAAGAGTATGGCAATGGGCAGTCTGTTCCCAATTCTTTCTGATAGGAATGCATATCCCAGGGAAATCCAACTTGATAGTGGACAAACTAAGCAGAGCTATTCTAATGCCTCACGAGTGGTCCCTGAAACAGGAAATTGTGAAACAGATTTTTCGCAAGTAGGGCCAGTCTTGCTACGACCTGTTTGCCACATCCATGAATGCCAAATGCAGCAGCTACTTTGCCCTGATCCCCCCTCTGGGTGAGTCACCAAGGGATGCACTTGTACACGATTGGCCCCCGGGTCTTCTTTATGCCTTTCCTCCATTCCCGTTAATACTGAAAGTTCTCCAGAAAGCCAATTTGTTGAGATGCAGGTTAATACTCATTGCCCTGTACTGGCCTTGTCAAATTTGGTTCCCCTTCATTTGGCCCCATCTACAAGAGGAGCCATGGATTCTTGACACAGTGCCAGACCTCCTAACGCACCCATCAGGGATGCTTCTTCCTTCGATCCAAACCCTCAAATTGACAGCTTGGCTGCTCCACTTCCAATCTTAGCCATGCTCCCAGATATATCCCCTGCTGTAAAACACATCCTGATTTCATCCCCTAAGACCACAACTAGTAAGCTTTATGCTAGCAAGTGGACAAGTTTCTCTTGTTGGGCTTCCACCAGTCATATTGATCCTTTCACAGCCCCCATGACATCCATCTTAGACTTCTTGGCAGAACTTTTTAATGAAGGGGCAGCAGCAGCAGCTACCATACAAGTTCAACTAGCCGCCATATCCAACTACCACACAGGAGATATGGAATAGAAAATAATGCCTCACAGACTGTGCAAAGCCTTTCTGAGAGGTACCTTTTTACTAAGACCTCTAATAAAAAAAAACACCAGTTCCTTGGGACCTCAATCTAGTATTATCCACTTTAATCCTTCCACCATATGAACCAGGTTCTTCTTGTTGTCTAAAGTTCCTAACTTGGAAAACAGTCTTTTTGTTGGGCATTACATCAGCTAGGTGGGTATCAGAACTTCAAGCATTAGCCATACACCCTCCCTACCTAGTTTCCGTAAAGATAGTCTCTCCCTTAGAACCAATCCATCCTTTCTACCCAAAGTTTGTTCTGAGACTAACTTGAATCAATCCATTGATCTACCTGCTTTCTTCCCAAACTATGGCAACAAGGCAGAATATAAACTTCACCAACTGGATGTACACAGGCAACTATATTTTTACTTACACAGAGCAAAGAAATTCAAGAAATCTGATCAGTTATTCATATCCTTCTCAGATAAAATGAAGGGTGCTCCAATATCAAAGGTCACTCTGTCAAAATGGCTTACTGATACTATTACCTATTCATACACTTCCCAAAATAGACAACTACCTGGAAAAATTAAGGGTTACTCAACAAGAGCTTATCACAACCTCGACTGCTTTTCAGGTTAGGTTACCTATGGATTCAATTTGTGCTGTAGCAACATGGGTTAAACCTCATACCTTTATCACTCATTACAAAATAGACATGGCCTCCCGGAACACGCCTTCCTTTGGATCCACTGTTCTGAAGAGTTTGTTCCTTTGAACTACCCAAGAAAGAAGGTGCTAGGGACACTGTCCCAACCAGCAAGAATGAAGGCGAGATAGGACAACATAACATAAAGAAGTTATGTACTCACCATAACGTTCCATGTTTGTTGTCCATCTCACCTTCATTCTTGCATCCCACCCTTCTTCCCCCATCCTTCGCTCTTGGAAGAGCGAGAGTTCTTTATTGGATGTGGAATTCATGTTCTCTGATTCCCTTCTGTGTCGTGCGGGGCATATGTCTGTAAACATACCTTGAATATATGTTTATGATTTCTATTCAGCAAACAAGATCTGGGTTATCTTCCCTAGGCATGAAGGGATAGGGTATAGCCTCGAGCAGTGGAAGCTCTCAACCTTAATAAAGGCAGAGTCGGAACCAATGATTGGTTCCGAACCAACCAGCAAGAATGAAGGTGAGATGGACAACAAACATGGAATGTTATGGTGAGTACATAACTATTTTTTTACACCATCGAGCGGCTTTCCCTGCCACAGTGTACAGTCTGTGATCCATTTTCTTTAAGATACTGAGCACCACAGCAGATTCCCAAAGCGGTTGGTTTATACAACCCTTCCCCTGTAGGGCACTGTGTAGAGTCTGTGCTGCTGCCCACAGCTCCAGTCTTTGGAGAGTTTGAGTTGGAAACACTTAGCATGTTTTTCAGAGATAGGAGCAACCCCACAGAGACATAGGGAGGACATGCAAACTCCAAACTGGCATTAGCAGGAAGTCTGGATTGAACCTTGTTCTTAGTACTTGGTAGGCGAAGTCCTAAACCATTATTCCAACAGATCTAGAGAGGTCATTGTTCCATTATGTTCAGCATTGATTAGGCAATTGCTTAATACAGTCGCCCCTGTGAGGTGTACCTCACTAAGCATATAAAATAACTACAAAGACTTTAGAGATTCCTGACTAAGAAGATCACTAGCTTAAAATCCCTAAGCTACCCAAAAAGACTGGAAGCACTGTCCCTTTCTTCAGTGTCTTACAGCCTCCTTAGGGGAAATCAATGCCTTGCCTTCTTAGCATTAGGGACCCACTGGTACTGGATCTTTTTTTAAATCTCCACAAATCAAATAGTTCCACAAATACCAGAATAAGGAATCTAAATCTTTACCAGCAGATAAATAAAACATGGTCAAGAAAGAGAGGTTTAATACTCGGAACCGTTCTCACCTTTGAAATACACTCCCACTCCAGATTAATCAGTGTGATGCATTATCTTCATTCAAATGAGAACTGAATAATTTCTTAGCAAGGAAACTTTTAATAGTATGCACTTTTGTTTATGATAGCAATCTCTTAAGCTGGAAGCTGTCAGCTGATGTAGGGCAGTGAAAGACCGTCCCCAGGATTCAGCAAGCTGTGCAGGAATAGTGCAAGAGCTGCTGCAAGCAATATGGCAGACGTGTGATCCAGGAACGAGCTCCCGGGGCGTGCATGAGCACTCCTGCACTATTCCTGCATGGACACAGGCTCTGTATGCTAATTAGGGGAAGGCTGAGTATCAGTTTTGTAACCATGCATTAGCAGTCATTTCTATGCAAATGAGGGGATTGATACTGAATCACAGATTTCCCCTCAGTGATACCTTGCACCCAACCGTGTAGCTGCAATAACACCATGGTCTAAGCCTAAGAGCTAGATGACCTCATGAGGGGGAGTGTCATGATTGCTGTAAGCTTATTGGAGCACAGTGGCCCATGTTTACCCTTAGCTAAGCACAGCTAAGGAAGGGGGGGTGTGTCTAAGGCTGTACTGTCTTATTCCAAGAAAAGCCGTGTGCGTTCATGTCCAGGGAGGGCCAGTTTCTGCTAAAAGGGTTTTAAAAAAAAACAGGAAATAGCAGCTCTGTTCACATCTGAGCACTGGGTTTGCGCAGTGTACCTCGGGGCTTAAATGGGAAGGCAGTGGGAAGGGAAAACAGTAGTAGGAAGGTAATCAAGGAGAACTAGCATAGCTGGCAGGTGAAATGTATCAGAATCAGCCAATTACACAGGCAGCAACCAAGCCCAGCCCAGCAAACTACAATAAGCTATGTAAACAGCTTTCAGTTTGTTTTTTCCCTACAAACTACACCACCGGTGTACAAAAATGGGGAAATTTTACTTAACAAATCTAACAAAATGATAGGGGCTGCTGTCGTTCTCATACATCAATATGTGGAAGAGACAGAGGGTGATGAGGATGAGAATGCTGATGACCAACCCACAGTGAGGAGAAAGAGAAGAGTGTACAGACCCAGGGTAACCTACCAGGGGCTACATGAGCTGGAAATAGTGGAGCGCTATAGGGTGGGCAGCTCCTACAGCAAATTGTTGAGCTGTGCCAGCCACAACTCACACACAGAACCAAGAGAGGGGAACCCATCCCAGTGGATACCAAGGTATGTGTATGCTTAAGAATATTACCCACAGGTACCTTCCAAAGGCCAGCTGGGGATATCATGAGGATCTCACAGGCATCAGCATCCAGGGTACTCCACCAGTTCCTGGATGCCATGTCAGCACATGCTGGCAAGCACATATATTTCTTCAACACCCGTGAGGCATTGACCAGCAATATGCATCTCTTCCACCAAATAGCAGAATATCCTGAGATAGTGGGTGCTATCGACTGCATGCACATACACATCAAAGCATCACCCGGTGAGTGGGGTAGGGTCTACATAAACCACAAGGGCTTTACCTTCATCAACTGCCAGGTCATGAGTGATGCCCAGGGCATTATAATGAATGTGTGTGCTGGCAGCCCTGGAAGCTATCATGACTCCCACATCTGGCATACGACGCAGATGTACCAGAGATTTGCCAGTGGGGACATCCCATATGGCCACCTAGTGGGGGATGCTGGTTACGCTCTGCAGCCATGGCTGATGACACCCATCAGAAATGCGCACACACCTGAACAATAACTCCATAATGAGGCACATGCACAAACCAGAATCATAATAGAATGTGTGTTTGGGATGCTCAAGTCATGGTTCTGGTGCCTGGACATATCTGGTGGAGCCTTGCAGTACTCTCCAGCTACATGTACATAAATTTTCATTGTATGTGCCATGCTACACAATATGATTCTGTGGAAACAGCTGCAGCAGGAACAGCATAGGACAGGGCCACACAGCCCCCCACCATTGCCAAGGCCAGCACAGGCACAGAGTGACTCGGAGGAGGAACAACCTGAGCCTGCCCCTATAGGCAGAAGGAGGTGTGCCTAGTATGCTCAGGCTTTGGCAAAGAGGCAATGCATAGCACATACACTGACATGGTAGCAACTCCGGGAATGACACCTCTTTCTGACTCGCACATACAGTAAAAGGGATGCAAAACATGACGCTACCTGTGATTTTCCATGTATAGGGAGTGTACTATGTGTATCCGATAGTCAGCCCTCCAGCATCATCCTCAATACTGGCACAGCCACAAGGTAAGTCACTCTCCCTATCAGTTGCTGAATGGAATAGAATGTTCTGCTATTTGTATCTATGGTATGGATGTGAGCAGGCAAGGGAATCTGGTGGCTGAATAGGATGGCAGCAGATAGTAGACACCTATATGAGCAGCATGAAATCCATAACAAATACTGGTGTCAACAAAGTAGGCAGTACTAGACAAGGTGACAAATCCCACTGCAGGACATGTAGTCGGCCAAATGTGTGTCCATAGGACACACACATGCATGTCAGTGAGGCTCACATACCCAACAACAGTCTCAGCCAGCAGGACAGGTGTAGATGACCACAAAGAAAGGCTGTGCTAAGGCCTCCACTTGATGGCAACAGAGAACAGCCCCCCTCCAGACCTACACAGACAGACTACAACAAGTCAGGCAGTTGGATGTTAGTTCTGGAGGGTAAGAAGTCTGAAACTGAAATTTAGGTCAATAAAACCTAAGATCTATATTCCACTGATATGCCTCTAGTCTGCATGATAGGTCAGAATACAAAACAAAATAGAAGCCAACAGAGTACCTGAAATACCAGTACAGTCATAGCGAATGTTTACAGTTGTCAGGTGTGCCCCGCCCCCACAATCCTATGTAGAAATGTAGTAACATGTATGTGTGGATTTAATAACAGTGGAGCACAGATTACCTGAGCTGGCCCAATTAGCAGGATAGATTGTTGCACATGTATAATGTGAAGGGCTCTGTGTGTTAGGTTGTTGTGTGTTGTATATTGTGTGAAAGTGGTTAGCATGTAGGCATGGAGGGTTGTATCCCAGTGGCCTATGGCCAGTACTGTTGATGGCAGGGCCATGTTCTGACAACTGTAGTGTCAACCACAATGCATCCCAGCAAGACCCAATCCAGCTGTCATCCATACTCATTGTTCAGATGTAATATCTGTCACCATCTGAAAGATGGACATGCCATCAATGTGGGCCCAGACATACACACAGTACACTGGTGGACGTACCCTAGACAAGAGTATATATATAATTGTAACTGTCAAATGCACACACCTTTGGATTTGTACATACAGGTAAGCAGCACATTAGTTGTCTGTGTAGTATGGAATACTGATGTAGTCTGGCCAATCACTGGCAGACCACAGAAGGCACAGTTATGAAGTAATGAGAAACTGCTGATGTCCCCACACAAGCCAGCATAAGAGGAATGTTCCAGGTATATCTGTAAGTCTGCTGCAAGAAGCTTCCATATCACACATGCACTCAGCTCACCCCACCATCAGCCACAAGTTCATCACAGGTCATATCCCTGCTGTTGGGAATGAGTACAGTATAATCCCCACTTCTGTATGAGAATACCCACAGAATGCAGCATGCTGAAGAGGTGTCCCATGCAGGTGTGTCCCTAGCTGTAAGTAGCACCCTGCCAGCATCCACACCAATGGATTAATATGGACAGGAACTATTCCTGTTAACACCTCATACACCTACCATGTCACCACAGGGGAATCCAGTGGCTTGCAGCCTGGGACTGTAGGAGTGACAGAATGCACTGGCCTGCTACAGATGGCCTGCATCACTACCAAATTCCCTACAGTCTCCTGTCAAAGGCCTGTGCCTCACCCATACTGCCAATGTATGTTATCTCATGGGGTCCCAAATAACAACATAGCACAGTCCACAGAACACAAATGCAAAGCCATGTCAACAAATCCCAGTAGCATGCCCACCATGTCCTACTTCATGAACTGTGGACCAACCCCTAAGTACAGCTGGGATGAAGGGACAGCTATAGGGATACTTATCAGATACCGCTTGCATAATGTTAGGAAGAGGATAGAATAACAGAGGGGGGATGTAGAAGCATGGACACCATGGAGTGTGTGAAGTCTGAAACTCTGATGTGCACCTATACTCCTGCCTGCAAACCCAGTAATGGGTGGCTACAAACCTGCTCATAAACCACAATGTGAAGGAGAACTGACCAGATGTATGAGCCCTGCATTTGGGTAATCTGTTTGAATCTGTACAGCTGAGAGGTATGGCCACAGCAGGATATGGCCATTCTGTCACATCAATAGATGTACAAGCAGGGGATCCTCAGCCACCACAGTACCAAGGTGCTGGACCATTTACACAGACCCATCAGCAAGTGTTTGTGGCTCCCCCTCCAGAATGGCATGAGTGTGCAAGAATATGTAGGCTGCAGACCACAATACTGGATACATCTTCATTCATCTTGTATTCCCCAGGAAATTACTGTGAGCAAATAAGGATATCTGTCAGTAGTTGACATAGTACATCACAGTGTAAAACAGTACATATGTCTGAATATCTCTGCTAACACCAAAACCATGTAGCACAAGCAGCACAGACACAATAGTTACAATATCCCACTATCCTTTGCCCATTGTGACTCCATATTTTCAACCTATCTACATATATCCTGCAGAAACAGGTTGCTAGCTGTAGGTGTAGAACATAAATTCCTGCACTGGAGTACAACCTACCTGTAGTGGATTCACACGTTCAATACAGAAGTTCATACTGGGCATGCTCCCACACTTAGAGAAATGAAGCCCATGTCTGACAACAACAGTGGACTTTACATATCTGTCAGTCTCAGATTTCTGTGCACACACACCACATTGCACACCATTCATGCTTTGCATACACATTGGATAGGAATACACACATATATCCAAGGACAACACACTGTCATAGGTTAGACATACACAGAGATGTGGGGAAGAGCGAGACAGACAGTGACAAAGAGCTTCCCATAATGAGGCTTGACCCACCGACCACACATCCAGTTGGCCTATATCACATCATGTGCCGATGTCTATCATTGCAGACATTTGTTTCTGGTAGCCCTCAGCACTATAGTGTCTGTGGTGCTTGTGATAACTGTGTAACATCACAGTACAAATCAGTATTCATCTAGCAGTTGCATACCCAGTCCTGTTGTGTGTGTGTTTCCAGAGGAATGGTTTATGGTCCATTCACACACACTGCACTCCCCATTGCCCTACTTTACAAGCCTGCTGTCAGTCATCTTGAAATTCTCCTTTGGACAAAGTTCATCCCTATAAGCTCTGTGGTGCATGCAATAACTGCATAATGCTATAGCGTGACATACTAGTCAGGTAGGATTTCTAATCCCAGACATGGCAACTGTGAAACTCTGTGTGTGTGTGTGTGTGTGTGTGTGTGTGTGTGTGTGTGTGTGTGTGTGTGTGTGTGTGTGTGTGTGTGTGTGTGTGTGTAGGGTCAATGATTTTGAGGCCATTCACAGTCACTACACCCCCATTGCCCTACTTTAGCAAGCCTGCTGCCAGTCACCTTGAAATACCTCTTTGGACAAGTTTCAGCCCTGTAAGCTCCATGGTGCATGCAGTAACTACATAATGCTATAGTGTGACATACTAGTTAGGTAGGAGTTCTAATTGAAATAGTTGAAATACCTCTTTGGACAAGGTTCAGCCCTGTAAGCTCTGTGACACATGCGATAACTGCATAATGCTATAATGTGACATACTAGATAGGTAGGAGTTCTAATCCCATACTTGGCAACTGTGAAACTGTGTGTGTGTATGTATGATTGATAATACCTGATATTGTGGACATTTACACTTATTATTCTCCCCTTACCCCTCCTTTAGCACTGCTGCTGATGTTAGTCACCTTCAAAGATACCTGTGGAGAGCTCTCCAACATGTAAGCTCCATGGCACGTGCCATAAATGCAGAACAATGTTGTGAGTGTACTTAAAACATTGTGTCCCCATTTACACCCACTACACATCTCAGAGCCTGACTTTAGCAGTCCTGCAGATATCATCCATCTTAGAAGTACCTGTTGCCAACCCAAAACCATGACAGGTCAGTGGTGCTTGTGGTAAATGCATAACATAATGGTCTGTAAAGATTGTTAGATACATGTTTGAACCTCACCCCTGGCAAATGTAAATGTGTGCTTTGGGTACAATTAATTTTGGATCTCTCAACTAATATATCACCCAATGCCAGTATTTACAAGGACTGGTGGTGTTCCTCACCTTAGAAGTACCTTAGAACAGCATCCATTCTATGCGCTCCATGATGCATGCAATAAATGTGGTACACTGTAGTAGCAATACATAGCTAGGTAGGGGTTTGGATCTCAGTACTGGCAAGTGTGTGTGTGTGTGTCTGTCATCAGTATCCTGTGTGGAGCTTGCTGTGACTGTGTAATAACAGGATGCATTGTGGGGTGGGTTTTTCTACATTATGTTGAGGACCTAGTATGTGTCACAATGTCCACCTTGCAAGGACAACAGATGTCAAACACCAGAGAGGCTTGTGTACACAATCCATAGCCCTACATGTGACATTATGGATTGATGAACAATATAGGCAACCCTTGTATTACTCAGAGAACACTCTCCACCCATGTCTCATACACAAACACACTCAGCTAGGCAGCAACTACTAGATTGGTACTTCCCTGCATATTGCCTCACGGATAGTAACCATGGTGTGGTTGCAGTGGACTACATGCCTGTTGACCACAACAGTGCCACTGACATCAGAAAGTACTGTGATGTGTTACATCTCCTGACTTGAGTGTGTGTTATCTAGTAAGTAAAAGGACATGACACCCTGTTCCATCCCTACAGTAGGCACATAAATGCTTACAGTGGTCCTATTGCTATGTTCCCCACTGGACGCCTGCAACAACTGTAGAGTCTGCAAATGTAACTCACAAAAGAAATACTATGCCTTATACACATGGCCTGTATGGACAGATGCCACTAATTCCACTGAATACCTGTATCAAGTTGTCAATGTAGGTGTAAGTAACACCTCAATTCCATAGCCAGGTCTCACCAAATGAGGTCAGGA
Source organism: Protopterus annectens (assembly GCF_019279795.1). Classification (NCBI taxonomy): domain Eukaryota; kingdom Metazoa; phylum Chordata; order Ceratodontiformes; family Protopteridae; genus Protopterus; species Protopterus annectens. Next base: position 755,058,357 of record NC_056727.1, read on the forward strand.
ATGCCACATCAGAAGATAAGTCTGTCCACACAACATGCCCCAGAGACCTCAAGTACACTTCCACATGTCACAGAACATGCATGTGGGACATGTGCACAACCCAGACACTGTCCATTTATGGAAAATAGCTCACATACATGGGAAGCAGTGCACATCACTAGCCACCCACAGTAGTAACCCAGATGAGTGGATGGTAAATACAATACCCACCTGTGGGGACCAATCTGGGGACTATACACCTGAGCCCTACTTTAGCACACCTGCTGATGTCATTCACCTTGAAATATCACTTTGGACAAAGGCCAGCCATATAAGCTCCATGGCGCTTGTGATAACTGTGTAATACTGTAGTGTAGCAAAGTAGTTAGTAGGAGTTCTAATCCTGACTCTGCCAACCATGATAATGTGTGTTTCCCTGAGAGTGTGTGTGTGTGTGTGTGTGTGTGTGTGTGTGTGTGTGTGTGTGTGTGTGTGTGTGTGTGTCTTTGTTGACACCTGCTTCTGTGGACATTCACATGTACTACACTTCCCTTATCCCTCCTGTAGCACTATTGCTGATGTCACTCACCTTCAAAGATACATTTGGAGAGCCCTCCAACATGTCAGCTCCATGGCGTGTGCAATAACTGTATAACACTGTAATAGCAATACATAGTAGGGGTTTGAGACTCAGTACTGGTAAGTGTGTGTATGTGTCATCAGTATCCTGTGTGGGTGTTGGGGTGATTGTGTAATGACAGCATCAGTTGCAGTGTGGGTTTTGCTACATCATTATATTGAGGAGCTATATGTCCCATTGTCCACATTACAAGGCCATTTGCCAAACACTGTAGAGATTGCTGTAGACAATCCTCAGACATAAATGTGTACAGCCATGTGCAATTACCATGTGACAGTGTGGATTAGTAAACAATATAGGCAACCGTTATAATGCCCAGCTACCACTCTCCACCCATGGATCATACACAAACATGCTTGGCTCTTACGGCCTTACTCCCTTCCTTTCTTACTTTGTCCCTCTCTCTCTCTCTCTCTCTCTCTATATATATATATATATATATATATATATATATATATATATATATATATATATATATATATCTCCCTCCCTCTCTGGTGGATGTGGAAAA
>NC_056727.1:755064486-755084486 GCF_019279795.1 Protopterus annectens
GACAGTGCACTTTTTCACATTGAGCTTGAGGCCATGGCTTTGACACCAGGCATCTGTCTCAGTGAGGCCCTTTTGTAGGATGTCCACATCATTAGGAGTTTCAGTTATGGCTCCTAGTTTGCAGTCATCTGCAAACTTCATTAGCCAAAGACCTTCTGTGTTAGCCTGTACTTCAGAGAAGTAGATACCAAACAGGAGAGGACCCAGGACTGAACCTTGTGGTACTCCACTTGTCACTGGTCTGAAGTCGGATTTGGAGTCTGCTACTTTCACAGTGTGGGTTCTGTCAGTGAGTCAGTTGGCAATCCATCTTGTGACATAGGGATTTATACCTAGTTTAGTGATTTTATCTATAATTCCAGAGAGGGGGATGGTGTCAGAAGTCTTGGTGAGATCTAGATAGGCTGTGTAAACCACCTTACCCTCATCTATGGCTTTGGTGACTGCTTCAAAGAAGTCTATCAGGTTTAGGAGACATGATCTGCCTTTTACAAACCCAAACTGGGTGGGGTCCAGAGTTTGGAGATTACCAATGTCTTTGTTTATAAGTTCCATGATGATACATTCCATGGCCTTGCAGACCAGGCTCGTCAGGCTAATGGAGCGGTAGTTCCCAGGGTCCATGGTGGATCCCTCTTTGTGGAGTTGGATAACCGTCACCATGTGCCGTTCAGTGGGCACAAAGCCTGAGGTGAGGCTATGACTGAACATGGTACTTAGGTGGTGTGACAGTTCATTCTGTAGTTTGTGTAGAATGCAGCCTGGGATGTTGGCAGGTCCCATGCATGCTGTGTTCTTGGCTTTGGAGAGTGTGGTTTTTACATGTGCAGCCGTGATTACAGCAACTTTGCATTCTTCCGGTATAGAGATCAGCCTTTTAGGGGATGAGAGGGGGTAAAGTTAGCAGTGAACCTATCTGCCAGGATGTTGGCAGTATCAGTTGGTTCTGTATGTTTAGTGCCATTGTGCTGTAACTAAGAGCAGATCTGAGTGTTGCCATTGAGATTCTTGACGTAGCTATAGAATGCTTTGTGGTTGTCTTTAGAAACAGTGGCAATTTTGTTTTCATTAGTAGCTTTGGAAGATTTTATGAGGGATCTCAGCTTCTTACTGAGGCTAACCAGGGAGTTCCTCCAATCATGGGATTTTACTCTTTTTTGCAGCAGTTTCTTTCTTCTGTTGTAGAGTTTGTTTATGGCAGGGGACCACTAGATTGGCTTCCTTTTTTGGAGGATAGCATCTTGGTTCTGTTAGGGAGAGCACGATCCATGCACTCATGTAAGTGCTTATAAAGTGCTTTTTGTGTAGAATTCAGCAGTCTTACCTCTATTGTCCATCTGCATGGGTGTCTTGAAGTTTGCCACTTCTGTGTTATAAAGTGTAAAGTTGACTTTGGAGAAATGTTTTACGGTGGTTACCCTAATGGGGGATGGGGGCAGGATGTGGATGTCTAGGGTGATTAGCTTGTGGTCGGATCTGACCAACGAGGAATTTGACCTCTGGTGTGGAACACTGGTTGTCCATGTTGGTAATGACCAGGTCTAGGATATTACTGCCCCTGGTGGGGGTGTGGATAAGTTGATCCAAGGCGTTGGAATTTATGAATTCCAGAAAACGTTGAGCAAAAGAGTTGGTACATGAGTAGTTTTTCCATTTAATGGTGGGGTAGTTGAAATCACCCATTATTAGGGTGTTAGGTTGTACCCTAATATTTTCTAGTGTATCAAAAAATGAGGAGTTGTAATCCTAGGGCATGGTGCGTTATTTGTAGCAAGCTACAGTTTGGATTGTGGTCTTGCCCAGAGTTAGTTGTACTTGAATAATCTCAGATGCATTATGCTGAGCAGCTAGCCTGGAGGTATAGATATCCTTAATGAATATGGACATGTCTCCACCTTTAGTGTTTCGGTCCAGGTTAGGTGACCGAAAGGTGTGGTATGAATTATAGCCTGGTAATGCAGGGGTGCTCTCTGGAGCCTTGAACCAGGTCTCTGTCACTGCACTGATGTAGATGTTCTCCATTTTAAGGAGTGCCTCGAATCAGTGCATTTTGAGTCGTAGACTTCTAGCATTGAGTAGCATTACCCTCAGATTTTGCTTGCTTGTACCAGTTAGGGTGGTGAATTTGTCATTTGAACCTTGCCTAAAAAAGGCACTATAGGGATTGCAAGAGCCTTAGCCAGTATCTGTAATCTCAAGGGCGAGAGGTCCAGGCCATCTCTGGCAAAGCATCGTGGTCTGACGACCATGTCATTCCAGGCAGATAGATACTAGATCCACTTAGAATGACACCAGAAGCTTAGCCAATTGTTGAAGTCAATCAATTTGTGCTTTTACTGAGGTATCATTCTTGGTGATGGCAGGATGCTGCTAAGGACTAGGGTCATACTTGCCTGGGCTACAAGATCAGAGAGAGCTCCTCCTTGTCTCTTTTCATGCAGTCCAGGGAGGTACATCTCAGGTCATTCACACCAACATGGACAATGACAGAGTCATATTTGTACTTGTGGACTTACCTGAGTGCATGCATTATGTGGCGGATTCTGGCACCTGACAGGCAGCTGACAGTAACTTTCTCCTTGTTTAGCCTGGTGAGTGGAACATCAGTGTGCCTGACTATAGAGTCACCTATGACTAGAGTGTTGGGTACGTTGTTATGCCTTATGGGCTGTGGTTGGGTGGCACACTGAGTTTGTGGGGTATGTGTTATTTGGGTTGTATTGGGGGTGGAGGGTGCTTGCATTTCTGCTTTGGAAGTCTCTGTTGCTTGAGCAGATTTTTATTGAGAGCCTCCTTGAATGTAGGTGTGTGTTTTGTGTTTCTATGTGTGTGTTTTGGTGGTGTAGGTTTTGCGGGACTATATGATGAGTGTGGTGTGGTGCAAGTGTTTACCCTCTCCTCTTGACTGTCTAGTCCAGTCTTGGGTGAAGAGAGCTTTGCTTCCAGTTTGGCTATATAAGTGCATCTCTTACAGGCTGTAGTGTGGTAGGAGGAGAGGGTTGTCTGTGTACATGAGGCAATTGCTGCATTGCCCCAAGATGTCCAGATTCATCAGGTAGACAGGAGAAAACACCGGGAGCTGACCCATAGACATGCCTGGATAGGTGCTTATTTATTAAGTACTAAAAACTGTTTTCCTCTAGACAAGTGAGGAAAGTTGAGTGCTGTAGTAATTTGTAGTTTATTTAGTGCGGACAATGAGTTCTGAACAAGTGCTGAGCTCAAAGAAACAGATTTGAGTGCTAAAACTAAAAAACTGGCTAGTTCTAAGGGAGAATTTGAAGAGCAGACTTTATGGCGCCTGGAATAGTTTAACCCTCACAAAGCAGTGATGCATAAAGTGTATATTTTATTATTATTTTTTAATATAACAGTAGCAAATAAGCAAACTAATTTAAACAAATTAACCAATTAACCAATAAAAAGCTAAAAACTGAACCCCATTCCAGCAGTCTTCGATCAGACAAGTTCTAACTGCACACTCTTGCCACTAGGGTGCAGGTGAACCTTCTCCAGAAAAAGATGGCCTGGATTAGTGCTCAAGTTATACAAACAAAGCTAGATTCAGCAGGTCTGAATCTAGTCTTGTGCTACAGCAAACAAGTCATACCAATTTCAGAAAGAAACAGTTCAAATAAGCAGGCACAATAAGCCTTTAACCAGAAACTCCCAGCTCAGAAGGGCAGAATCTACCCTCTCCTCCCACAAGAGTGCATACTACACCTTCCCAATGTAAAATAACTGGCCCTAAGCCCAAGTGCTTAAACCATAACTAATACACTTTTAGAATAACAGACATTAAGCCTTCAATCAGCAATTCCCAACTTAGAAGGATGTAAGCTACCTGTACTGCCACAACAGTGAAGACCACAAACATTCTTAATGTAAAACAACTGATCTGAAGCCCAAATGTTTAAACAAAGGCTTAGAATAACAGTTACAATTTAATCAGGCTACTAACAAGCAGTAATAAATGCAGAGGATTAAATGCAATTAAGTAATTTAAGAACAGGCAGCAAAAGCAAAATGAAGTAATAATGTAGGAAGAAACAAATACAGTAAAAGCAGATGAATAAAGTGCAATTTGTTTAGTAAAGTGCAAGGAGAGAGGAAGTGGGTTGGCCTTCTCAATGGCCTTCTCTTCTAGACTGGGAGGGGTGTCCCAGATCAAATTTACAGTAGGGGCGGGCAACTGCAAAGCCACCAATTATAACACCACAAGGATAGGGTGGCAGGGAGGGGGAAAATCAGTTTCAGGACAGATGAGAACAGAAAGCAATGCCAGAAAATATATAAAATAATTCAGTCAGGCAAAAAATATTTCAGTAGGTCAAAAGTAAGTTAAACAATTAAATAGAAAAATAAAATACAATACTATCTTTAAAACTGCAAGTTTGTACTTAACTTCAGCTTCTAATACATATGGTTTGCGCAACGGTAAGCGGTGCTAATGTACGTTTAAATGAACATTTGTTTACACCATTTCAACTTCACTTACCAGTGTGCAAATCTGATTAGCAGTTACATTTAAGCAATGCTTACTCCTGCATACCTCAGCCCTGGTAACCACTGATCACATTCCACTTTGAAGAAATAGGGTAATGGCATCTTTAATAAGTGTATTTAATTCCATGTACATAAGATGATTCTATGTGCTGTCAGTACAGTATAAAGTGGTGTGAGTATACTTTTTGGGATGCCTGAGTATATATGGCTACTACAACAATCTTTACCACTTGTCTGCGTTATATACATGGGTAGTATTCCAGGTTGTATGCAGTCACACTTGCATGTAGTGTATCATTATGTTACTACTGTTGACAGTGCTTACCAAGGTAAGAGTAGATTGCAGATTGTAGAACTGGAACCAAACACCCTTGCATGCAAAGCTGGACTCAAGAGTCCTGACTATCGTGTTCTTGGTGTGTGAGCTGTGTGTCATTAAATATTTGCTACTGGGTAGTGATCTGACATGTGTATATTAACTGTAGACTACTATGTGTATAGGACATGTCATTGAGGGCTGCTGTCATGCAGTAATGGCATAGGTCAGTGTCAGACTTCTATCTGTCAAAACATTCATCCTAATGCATAACCAGTTGGCTAGCTGATGTCTGTCTGTCCTCTGTACAAATGTCAGGAATCCATCTTGGGTGCTTACAGGCAATCTATGCTTGACTGACACTGACATGTCTGCCTAGCTGTTATGAATGCCACAGCTAGGAAACCTCACTCTGTATGCACCAAATGCCATGGATACCTCAACTACACTTCCACAGTTAACAGAACAAGCTTGGGTACAGGTCTCCAAGACAGACACTGACCATGTTATGTAATATATGTTACATGCATGTCATAATACTTGCATTTTATGAAATCAGTTAATTACAAAATACTGCAGTTTATATGTTGACATATCTTTTACATTTGGTTGCAGTGATGTACTGAATGCATTCTACTGCTTCACTTACCATGCTTTTTTATTTATTATTTATTTACATTTGTTGACCGGGAGAGTCCGACTGGACACAGGTCCATTTTCAGCAGAGGCCCGGGGAGAAAAGCTCCTCATTAAGTATTATTTGCATTATACAGTTAAAAAACATAGCATTTAAATATAGACATTAGTCCAGTTAAGGACGCAAGACAAGAAGAAAACAGATGTAAAACATCTGTAGAACATAGTACAATTTTAAAATATGGTGACATATACTAAACATGGTTACAGATGTAGTTGAGATTCATCAGTGAACAATTGATACAATCTGTTTTTGAGGTACATAACAGCCATTAGCAGTTGTTGCTACAAGAAGTTAGTACTATGTGGTAGGTAGCTGGGAACATGAGTAGCCAAGCTTGCTAAGAGTAGGTTGTTGATAGGGGGCTGAGAAAGGTAGTGGGTGGGGGGGAGTGGATGGTATTAGAGGAGGGGTTGCAAGGGCATATCTGGCAAGTTTTTGAAGTGTGGTTTTAGTAAGGATTTAAAGTGAGTGCAAGAAGTTACAGAGGTAGTTGAGGATGGGAGGGAGTTCCAGAGTTTGGCTATAGTGCAGGAGAATAATGCTTCTCCAGCAGAGTTAATGGCTCTTGTGACCTGTAGGAGGTTTTTGTGGCTGGATCTTAGTGGTCTCGTGGTTATGTAGGGTTGGAGTAGATTCTGGAGGGATGGGACTTTTAGTGGTTGGTTTATTAGTTTGTGGGCGAGTGTTAGTTGGTACCACTGAAGGAGGTGGGGGAGCTCTAGCCAGCCCAGTTCTGCTAGTGAGATACAGTGGTGAGTATGGTAGGAAGCCCCTGTGGCAAAGTTGGCGATTTTGTTGTAGCAGGTTTCCAGCTTATTTAGATCACATTGTCTAAGGTTAGTAAATACTGGAGAGGCGTAGAGTAGGATAGAGATAAGATGAGAATTTGCTACCGAAATTTTAGCTGCTTTGTTAAGTAGTTGCTGATTTCTATATAATGCTCCTAGTTTTTTGTGCACTTTTTTAATGGTCATGGAAATGTGAATGTCAAAGTTCAATTTATTGTCCATTCTCTCACTCTCTCTCTGTGAAATAAGTTAAATATACAATACTATTACTATTTACTTCTTTATTCATGCTTACCAGCTTCTTCAGCCAGCCTTGCTATTCTTTGTTGCTGCTTTTACCTGTTGTAGGCAATCTGCTGCTTAGTTATAAAGAGAAAACATAAAACAATTGTTGTTTACCTGACTTACGTAATGTGTGTTTGCAGAAATTAGTATTACCATCTGAATGAATTCTCATACTGTGCTGATCTTCCCTTTACTGCAAATGTTACATGCATGTCAATTGGAGCATCTCACTGGCCCTCTGCAAGAGGCAACCAGATGACTGGATGTTAAATTTAACTTTCACCCTGAGGATCACTCGTGGCATCAGTTGATAGATGGCCTGCTGACAAATAGAAGGTGGCATGATACCACTGTACCCACAACCCCTACTCTTCTCACCTCTCCATGGACAATATCCTGGTACACACCTAGGAACACCTGCACCTATGGACCCCAATACTGACAAATGTGTCAGTGTGCTTTACTGAGAATAACTCAAGTGCGCTAGCCTGTGTTACATATTTATTGCAATTTCCTGCTGTTTGTTGCAAAAAAGAAAAAAAAAAGTTATCCTTGTTTCCCATCTTTCCTGACCTAGAGTAGTCCAAATACAGGCTTTGCTGTATTCTGGACTTTTGGAAAGTTCCTGTGTTGCCATTTCCTTTCTTGGATAGAGGGAGGCTTCTTTGTTCACCAGTGGCAGTGGGGAGCTTGGTGCAGGCTATCTGTCCCTGGAGGAGTGTTCCCAGCACAGGAATCTGGTAGTCTGTTGGCTGTTTTGGGCCAATTTCTAGCTCTTTCAAGTCCGCCTGTATAAAACCAGCTGTAGCGGCTTTGCGTGATTTTGTGCATAGCGCTTCATCGAGCAGCGCCGCTTATTTGGGTTTGAGCCTTGGAACTGATCTAGTTCTCATAATAAACACCCTATTCCTATGCTAAAGCCTAGCACTTGCTCACTAAAGCAATTATATAAGTCAGCACTAAAAATTAAAAGCACTACACCCTCACAAACTCCCTTGAGTAACTTGTTCCCCATTGGCCCTTTTTTTCAATTATAAAGGAATTCCCAATACTATTCTAGCATGTCCAAAGGTCAGTTGTCAATCTTCTCTCCGGTCCAGCTGGTGAACCTGGGAATCTTGAGGCAATGTTACAACTGCCTAATGTACACAGACAACCCTCTCCTCCTCCCAACAAATTCCAACACATGTGAGAGATGCAACCATATAGCCAAACTGGAGGCTAAGCTCTCTCAACTCAGTACTGGTGTAACCAGTCAGGAGGAGAAGGAAACCACACTCACTACAATTCCAGTCTCACATAGACCTACCACGACAGCAAACCAAACACATAAACACACAAAACATACTTGGAGGCTCTAAATAAAAATCTGCCTAAGCAGCAGAGACCTCCAAAGCAGACACCCAAGCAACCGCTACCCCAAAACAAAACACATGCAACACATAGCTCACAAAGCCAGTCTGCCGAACAGTCACAGCCCTTAAGGCTAAACAACACACCTGATACACTTGTAATAGGTGACTCTATCATCAGGCACACTGACGTCCCGCTCACCAGGCTGAACAAGGAGAAGGTCACGGTGAGCTGCCTATCGGGTGCTAGGATCCGCCACATAACACAAGCACTCAGGTCACTCCAAGGCAAGTACAAATATGACTCAGTCATTGTCCATGCTGGTGTGAATGACCTGAGACGTACCTCCCTGGACTACATGAAAAGAGACATAGAGGAGCTCTCTGGGCATGTAGCCCAGGCCGGTATGACCCTGACCTTGAGTAGCATCTTACCCTCACCAAGAATGATACCACAGTATGAAGACAAGATTATCAATTTCAACAATTGGCTTAAGTATTGGTGTCATTCAAAGGGGATCCAATGCCTGTCAGCCTGGGATGACATGCTCGACAAGCCACGATGCTTCGCTAGGGACGGCTTGCACCTGTCACCCCTGGGCTTTCGGATATTGGCAAAGGCTCTTGCTACCCCCATAGTGCCTTTTTTAGGCAAGGCTCAAAAGACAAACCCACCTCCATAGGTATCACAAGGGATAAGAAACTAAGAGTAATGCTACTCAACGCCAGAAGTCTTAACCTCAAGATGCACGCACTTGAAACTCTCCTTAGCATGGAGAACATCAATATCTGTGCAGTAACAGAAACCTGGTTCAAGGCTCTCGAGAGCACCCCAGCACTACCAGGTTATACCTCATACCATGCTTTTTGGCCCCAAAACTTGGACCGAACCACAAAAGGGGGGGAGTATCAATATTCGTCAAAGATACCCACACCTCCAGGTTGGTGGCACAGCACGAAGCATCAGAGACTATCCATGTGCAACTAACAGTGGGTAAAACTGCCTTCCAGTTTATAGCCTGCTACAGACCACCCTCCCAAACACAGGAACCCCACTCGGCCTTCCTGAGAACACTGGAAAATATGAAGGTCTCTCCAAACACCATTATATTGGGTGACTTCAACTACCCAATCATAGACTGGGAGCATTACTCTAGCTCCAACACCCTAGCCCAAAGGTTCCTAGAATTTATAAACTCAAATGCTATGGAACAACTTGTTACCACTCCCACAAGAGGGGAAAACATACTGGACCTGATCATCACCAACATGGGGACTCTATGCTCCAGACCAGAAGTGTATCCCTCACTGGTAAGAACAGACCATAAACTAATCTCACTGGATATTCACATCCCGACCCCACCCCATGCCCAGAAAACCACAGTGAAAAACTTCTCTAAAGCAAATTTCACACTCCTCAAAACCGAGGTGGAATCCTTCAAAGCCCCCGGGCCTCTGGATAATACGGCCCAGACCACAAAATCCTTTATAAACGCATTTTATGAACACCTTCAGGAATGCATGGATCATGCAATCCCAAATAAAACCAAGACCCAATCCTCCAAAGGCAGACGTCCTGTCTGGTGGACCCCAGCCATAAACAAACTATACAATAGAAGGAGGAAGCTACTACATGACAGAGCAAAATCCCAAAAAGGGAAGGCATCTCTGATCAGTATTAGCAAAAAACTACGGGCACTCATAAAATCGTCTAACGCCAGCTTCGAGAAAAATTGCACAGGACACTAAAGATAATCACAAGGCTTTCTTTAGTTATGTTAGGAACCTGGGTGGGAATTCCCAGATATGCTCAGAATTAGTCCAAAATGACAAAAAATACACCGAACCCACAGACATTGCCAACATCCTAGCTGACAGGTTCAGCGCAAACTTCTTCCACCAAAAGGGCTAATATCTATCCCAGCAGAGTGCTGCCCCTGACATCTCAGATGCTCAGGTAAGAGCTGCCTCTCCAAAGCAAGAAACACAGCATCAATGGGACCAGACGGTGTCCCGGCTGCGTCCTACATGAACTCCAAGAAGAGCTAAACCCAAACCTAAAACTACTGTTCAATCTCAGCCTTACTACAGGATATGTACCCAAAGAGTGGCGTACAGCAACAGTGGTCCCTCTCCACAAAGGTGGTGCCTCAATGGATCCTGGAAACTATCGCCCATAAGTCTCACTAGCTTGGTCTGCAAAGCTATGGAAAGGATCATCATGGACCTTATAAATAAAGATATTGGGGACCTACAGACACTGGATCCTACCCAGTTCGGCTTTGTTAAGGGCAGATCCTGCCTCTTAAACCTGGTCAATTTCTTTGAAACAGTCACCAAGGCCATTGACAAGGGGAAGGTGGTCCACACAGCCTACCTGGACCTCGCAAAAGCCTTCGATACAATACCCCACTCGGGCATTATAGATAAGCTCACCAGCTTAAATATAAACCCCTATGTCACTAGATGGGTTGCAAACTGGCTCAAGGACAGAACCCACATGGTTAGAATAGCTGGAGCCATGTCAGACTTCAAACCAGTTACAAGTGGCGTCCCACAAGGCTCAGTCTTGGGACCTCTCTTGTTCGGTATATATTTCTCGGAGGTACAGGCCAACATGGAAGGACTGTGGCTGACCAAGTTCGCAGATGATGAAAACTGGACACCATAATAGATGCTCCAGCTGACACAAGCATCCTCCAAAAGGGCCTCATAGAAACAGACAACTGGTGCCAGAGCCATGGCCTCAAGCTAAACGCCAAAAAGTGTATAGTCATCCCCTTTGGCAAAAACAAAGTGCCCACAAATTACCACATAGGTGGTAATCCATTAAGTACAGAAGAAGTAATTAGGGACCTGGGGACCCAAGTTGATAGCAATCTCTCATTTGACAACCACGTGGCCAAAGTGGTTAGAAAAACATTTTATATAGCCCACCTAATCATGAAGGGATTCACATCTAGATCAGGGGAGGTCATCGTGCCTCTTTACTCATCCCTCATCAGGCCCATAATTGAGTACAATGCCCCTTTTGGGATGTACCTTACCAGACACCTGCAGCAACTGGAAAGACCCCAAAAGTACCTCACCAAGAGGATCAAGGGGCTCAAACAGATGCCGTATGCTGCCCGGTTAAAGAAACTCCAGCTCTACTCAGTGGCATACCACCTGCTCAGAGGCGATCTGTGCCTGACTTATAAAGCCATGTCCAACCCGGAATTAACGGACATGCTGCACCTCAGAAAATCCAAATCCCATCGAGCTACGTGCTCGAAGGACTTAAACCTCAGCACTGAAATAAATAGGACATGCTGGAGGGACAGATTCATAACCCAGAGGCTCCCTTCACTCTGGATTAAAATCCCAGTCCAGGTTAGGCAGAGTCCCTCATTGACTCTCTTCAAGAGGAATCTTGATGAGTGGATGGGAGATCGTAGGTTTACCCCGGGTATCACTTCTGTGTCACTGTTAGACAGAAGCGCAGTATACTAACCTCGAAAAAGGGCATAGCAAAATTAGTTTAAAATGGGTGGCGAAAGCCATACACACTCTGGCTAGGCTTATAAATGCCCTAGGGCAGATAGCCTAGTATGAACCTATGAACCTATGAACCTATGAACAGTGTCTGTGTGTTTGTAAACTTGTAGTTGATGATACCCTGAGTGCCTTCTCACCCACTACACCTCCCATTGCCATAGTTAGAAATGGTTGCTGCTATAATGGACTTTACATGTACCTTGTTACACTCTTCACCCTATAGGCTACATGGAGCTTGCTGTATCAGCACAACACTGTTGTACAAATGGGTAGATAGTCATGGGTTACCCTCTGAGTCCTAGCAAGTATGTGTGCAAGTGCGTATATTTATAGGATACAGCATTCTGAGGCCACATTCTCCAAATACAGTACACCTTGGCATACAGTATAAGGGATAGTGATGTTGCTGACAGTAGGAGAGCCATGACAAACCATCACCCTATTATCCTTGTGGCATGTGCAATAGATGCATATCCCTGTAGTAGCAGTCTTGAGATAGACAAGGGGTTCTGTTGCAGTCCTGGTCAATGTGTGATTGTGGGTATGTCAGAGTATTATCATGGTTTTCAATGAGTAAAATGTCCAATGTGGGGTGTGGGTGCTGGGTATACTGTTTTACACTATGGTACCCCCAGTACATGTCCCAAGATCCACTGTATGGGGACCTCTGTCACCATCAACCATACAGGTAACCGATTACACTATCCAGCCCAATGATGCATGTGCTGTGTGCAAATTACCTGTAACAGAATTGACTCACTGACAAGGTAGTTAGCACTGATAAACCCAGGTCTCTCATATGTGTCTGTGACTGTTATGTGTTTGTCAATGTGTATATGACAGTATGTCACACTATGTATTGTTCATTAACAACCAGTACATCCCCCATTACCATACTGTACAAGGCCTGGTGGTGATCTTTACTTAACAAGAAACCTGGGACACACCTCATCCTAAAAGCTGTGTGGTGTGTGCAATTAAGGCCACACACATTAGTAGCAATAAGTACCTAGTTAAGGGTTCTACTCTCAGTGTTGCCAAGTAAGAGTGTGCGTGTATGTGAAGGGATTTACTTCAGTTTGCAGAAAATACATATCCCAGGAGGTTATCTGTCCAACAACTGAATGGCAAATGCTAACATTTCAAAGGTATCATCTTGTGGAAATTCATTCCATCAAAACTAGTAGTAGATGTGTAAATTCCCTCTTCCCCTCTGTATAGCTGTATAGTGATACTGGGGTTGGTATATATAGTTGGGTGTGGATCTTGTCACACAGCCACCATCATTGGGGTTGTTGTGTGTATCCCCCCACTTAGTCGGCTGTAATACTGTACAGTTTATGTTAACAGGATAAGTAACTGTCAATCACACTATCTGTGGTTCTACACCACCCCTCACCCTCCGAAGGGTAAGGCTGTACCACCCACACCAGCACACACGTGTTTACCAAGTCGAGGATTACACTACATTGGGGAAGGGGACATATACCCTGCCAGTACCATCGCCAGTGACATTAAACTAGCAGACTGATTATTTACTGATGTGATGTTGTGCCTGTTTTGTCTTGGTGAAATTACATAGGCTAAAATGGGTTCACTGCAAAAGTACATACATCCATGTGTACAGTATTCTGTGTGTATTGCAACACCAAAGCCTGTGTGTGTGTGTGTGTGTGTGTGTGTGTGTGTGTGTGTGTGTGTGTGTGTGTGTGTGTGTGTGTGTGTGTGTTATACACAAGCATGTGGTGTGTACCACCCAGTACACTTGCCATTGTCCACTGTAGAAGGGCTGCTGACATCAGCCACCATGCACTCCCCTGTATACACCCCACAGACCTGTCAGCCATGTGGCACATGCAGTAACTGTTATGCAAACCTGCTACTTGTGTTCAGCTGTACCCAGGATATGGCACAGTCAAGGTGTCACCACAGTCCCATACCCCTTGTAGGAAACAGCAGACCAACATCCTGCTGACACATAGACACCTACAACACAAACTGAATACGTTATGGAGACCACAATCAGTCATTGTTAATAACAGCTATAATGCATCATGGCTGGACAGCTACACAAACTGACATGTAAGTATTAAACTTTTCTGCTGAAACTGTTATACAACATTACATTGGTACACCGTAGTACATTCACCCTGTGCATCAGAACCATACTAGCCTCTCCCTCCATCAATGTTATGGATGACAGGGATGTGTCACAGGTATCATCATATGCACAAGGTGTGTTGTGGATTTGCCAGAGACCTAGGCTGAGCCGTTTGGTTGACATCATGTGTGTGTGTGTGTGTGTGTGTGTGTGTGTGTGTGTGTGTGTGTGTGTGTGTGTGTGTGTGTGTGTGTTAGGGGGTTTCATTATTAATTGGGCTGTGCAGATGTGGTGTGTGTAGGCATGAGGTTGCCCTAGCTGTGTTGTTGATGTGTGTGTGTATGCATGCATGCACACAGTTCTTCCATGTGGCTGCCCTATACAGGGGTTTGTTGGACAGCTGCAGACCATATATGGCAGGGTGTGCAGTTCACCGTCTCTGGCCATGGACATGAGAACTGTGCTGCCAGGGGTTCCACAGGCACTACCAGGTACAAGGCCAGATATGGTACTCACCCCTGATGATGACAAATGTCCACTAGATCCGGGTCCTTCTTGGGACCAGCCAGGGCCATGTGCACATGGCCTGCTATGCTGTGGTGTTGACAGCACCCCCCCTGCAGTGCTGCTGCTGGTACTGCCATTACAGGAATGGCTCTGACTTGTATGTCCACGTAGACCTCCACCTGTTGGTGTTGCTGACCTACGTCCATGTTGCTGTCACCCTACTCCCACCATATGCTCAAGCACAGACATTGCACGGTCGAGGATTCCAATCATCTCACCCAACCGTTTATCCAGGACCTCTGCAAAATAACAGTAGGCACCTGCAAGATCATGGATGTTGTCAATAACAGCAGAATGAGTAGCCCTCTGAAGCCTCAGACCCTGTCTGTTATAATGTTCCATACTTGCCTGTGCCTCTATTATGGCCTGAAACATGCGTCTGATGACACCTGCTGTGGCACTTCTGCCAGGGGCATGATGACCAGCAGCCCTCCTGCAAGCACCCCTGTACATCTGCCTGCGTGGTAACTCGCTGATCATCCAGCTATGGCTGCTGTGTCCAGACACACTTGCCATAGTCACCACACTGTCCTGTCCCGTGCCACCACCCATCAACTGTCCCTCATCTATGGCCACTGGTGATGGGGTATGTATAGACAATGTGACTGTGTATGGGGATGGGGTAGATGGCACAGCTTCAGCCCCTGACAACCCTGCCTGTAGCTCACCATATCTATCTTCATTGTCAGAGTCTGTATGAACACTAACATCAGTTTGCCTGCAGGAGGGACCCTGACCCACCTCACCACCTGTGAGAGGAAAACAAGAAATGCACTTTAAGACCTGTACGTCATTGCTTAACTGTACACACACACACACACACACACACACACACACACACACACACACACACACACACACACACACACACACACACTTACAGGTGAGGTTGCACAAAGATATTACACACAGACATCTCATTACTCAACTGTCAACATGCATGACATATGGCACACAACAGCATGCACTGCAGCTGTAGTCAGTCCTTGTTACCAATATTATACATCTCTGTGATGCATGTGTTGTCTTAGTAGGTGGTGCCCCTTCCCCTGGAACATACTGCCGCCATGTACACAGTATTGCACCTGTTTAGCACCCTGGCATGTACTGTGCACCATACCCCACAGGTGTACACACCACTGCTGAATGTGTATATGTGTGTCAATTTTGTTTGCTCTCTTGCTCACAGCCCCTATGTATTTGTCCAACACATACCTGGGATGATATGAGGTGAGATGTTAATAGTGAATGCCTGATTTGCAGATCTCATCATCAGCAGTGCATGTATGAGCAATAAAATACAATTACATCGACAACCTTCAAAGCTTACTGTGGCTATGAGGAGTGTACACACCTTTATTGACATGGCAACCACTTCCCTGATATGCCTTGGGGCCATAATACTGCATATGTTAACATTACACAAACCTGGTATGTGACATATGACCTGTGCAGTCAAATGCAGTATGAAACAAATGTGTTAGTTATGCAGATGTTGATTGAGATGCATACAGTATGTAGGTGCATAAGTGTGCACACCATTAACATGATGGTTTGCTGCATCAACTGTTAAGTGTATTACAGCAGTCACTATTACTGGAAGGGGTATACTAGCATGGCCCATCTGCACTTGCCAGTATTTGGTCACTCCACCCTACAAATGTCCCCCAACTCTGCCAGATTGCAAGGTCAGCTCATATGCACAGCCTTCACTATTGCTGTGGAGTCAGGGTTATGTCTGCCACAATTCATGACCTTGACTGTGTTCGCAGCCATTCTTAGCAAGCTTTGGATGTCTGCTTCAGTTCACTGTTGTGATTCAGGATGACACCCCTCCCCATCCCCAGCCTTTTTGCAGATGCTTGACAACTCTGGGCCACACATGAGTATCATTTTGCAGTGTCCCAAATTCAGAACACCATGTGTACTGGCCTAGTTCCTGCTAATGAATGGCAAACATACAGGTGTACACTGGAACCAGCAAGGTACAGATGGGGATGATGGGTCTGAGGTAGAGTGAGGTGTTGCTTGCGCAATACATGAATCTTTATTAATACTGTCTGTAGGTTTTGGACTTGGTCTAGGTACACCATTACACATTGCAACACATGTCTTTGGGGGACTTTTGATGTTATGCATATGCTACCTGTAGAGAGCCCCAGATGATGTTTCCTGTGGAACAACTTTCCCAGTGGATTACCCTAACCCATAGGCTACACTTATGCAGAGTCCAGGCGAGTGTTGATTCAGGTACTGCACAGCCAGTACTTGCTAGACATTCCTGCAACTCCCTCAGTGTTGAGGCATGTTTCTAGGCAGCCTCCATGACCAGTTCGCAACATGTGTCGTCATCTGTCTTGGATGGCCATCTGTTTATTTTCTACATTAATGTTGTCCCATACTTCCTCATCACATACATGACTGTCTGCACTGTTTGCCATGGTATATGCCATGGTGAGGTAAGGCTACATCTTCCACTCATGAGTGCTACCTGTTGGATATGGGATCCATTCCATTGTTTCTAAGATGTGTGCAAGCCGCGGCTGCCTCTGTTGCAGGTGAGTGGGCAAATGTTATGGACATACGTCTTGGACAGCAGACTATTTCTTGGTGTGACATTGAGGACCTGTACTTGATGGAAGGTGCATACTCATGAAAAGTGAATACTGTCAGTACCTCAAAAGCTGCTTCCACAATATGTTATTTGGAGTGTGTGCACACATATGCTTCCAGTGTTTGTTCAGGTATGTATTCTCCATATTTGCTGTCCTAACATAGGATTCCATATTACACATTCATTGCTCATGTTAGGATCACATTGCAGGTTGTAAGGGTTGTGGAATGTGGTATTGTGATATGCCGTTGTGTAGATCTGTAACAGTTGCCATTGTAATAGTGGTATATACACTGTTGTAGCGACTGTATAAGGGTAATGTTTCAGACATGTTCCTACTCTAGGCCATTTTTCCTACCATTATGTTCATCTCTGTGCACACATCTTGCAATGACAGGTTGTTAGTTATATTGCAGGACTCTTACATACCCTTCAGATATGCGACCATGGTGACCACTGTGATGCAGTGCAGTTAACAGCAACAGTAAGTGAACATGTACAGCATGCATTTTGGGTAGGTGTGTTAAATGTGTGCATGGCAAATACCACGACCATAACATGGCCGGTGTATTGATAAACCTGAACAAAAACACCATACTCACCAGCTACAGGCTGCTGTCCCAGAGGTATATCAGAGGGACCTACATAGCTGTGTGAGAGATGTGACATCAGTAGCCACACCTGTGGCATTGGTACAGGGTGGGAGCAGCATTTCAGTACATCAACAGTACAAACCCACAATACTACATATTATGCACATCTGTTCATTACTACACTGCAGCAACAGACTATATATTTTATCTGACATATTCATGAAGACATTTTACATATGTGGATGGATAAGCAACAGTGGTCTACTGATGTGCCCTGTGGCCTTACCTGCATGCTCCTCATCCTTTCTCTGGGTAGCACCCACCTCCACAATGCTATCAGCTGGTTCTTGGCTTTGCTGGTGGGCAGGTGCCCCAAGGTTGGTGAGGAGATCCTCAGCATGTGTCAGAGAGGGCTGGATGGCATGACCCAAACCTATGGCTAGCTGGTCCCTCCTAACTGCAGCAGCACACTGACGGGTGTGGTGGATAAGTTCAGTGCGATGTCAGACCTGCTCATAACTGTGGTTATGCAGGCCAACATCATTTACCCTGTGGATGAGCCCATTCAACAGGGCAGTCCTCTCCTGCAGATCATGGGCTGTACCGCCAAAGTGGGTTTGGTGGTGCTACACCAGGTAGTTAATGATAACATCATTTTCCTCGGGGGAATACTCTGGAAGGCGCTCTCTAGACATAGTACCTGAAAGACATAAGAGGGGAAAAAAGGTCTGAGGACCTCATACTGCAAGGATATAATAGTTGTTTATTGACATCTTTGTCTCCCACCCACCATGTCTGCAACAATAATCTGAACACACAAATCAATGGGTATGTTTACACCAACCCTACTGTTGGGACATATATCCTATTGTATGACAAATATTGAAATGTGTTTCTATTCATATTCCATGTTGAAACACTATCATTTGTGGCCCATTGCTAACAGTGTCACCTGCATGCCATTGTAGGAGCCACTATAGTTCCATATATGCATGTGTTCTGTTTGCTATGCGACTGCTCCAAATCTTTTATTTTGTGTTGATGGGGATATCTATGCATGCTGTTATAACTAATCCTGGATTGTGTGGGCTATTGCTACCCACTTATGTTCTAAAATTGCGACATGATAGCATGTTTGGGAAGGCTGTTCCCAGCAGAACTACCTGTCCCACCTCATCTGGCCATGTTACCAGGCCGCAGCACATCTGGGAACCAAACCGGGACCTCATCGTCTGCTGCTCTTGCACTACCTTCAAGTGGAACCACCTCAGTGGATGGTGCTCACCCCCCCCCCCCCGGGAGACAGTATCCTGTCATCTGAAGTCAGGTCCAGGGTCTGGTGCATAGGGAGCTCCACAGAGTAAAGGGATCTGCTACACCACCTTGAGACCCTTGATACACAATTACAGGGTCCATGTGCTCCTCCTGCTCAGCCACCTTCAGGGCCGTGAAGGTGCAGTGGTGACTGCCCATGGGTGAGGACCTTGGTCCCACTGTTTCCATTTGGGGGCTCATAGGCTTCCACTTTCCAAGCACTCCTCCCCATCCAAGGTTTTTACCCATCACATGTGTCATATACCTCCCCTGTATGCTGTCTTGTCTGTCTTCCAACCCAACCTACCTCCCTAAATATACCTACTATCCTTCCCCAACATCCCACTCTCATCTTCACAAACAAAGGACAATGTGTTCCCAACATAAATTTCACACCAGTCATAACTGTCCATTTCGCTTCCACTTACAACTGTGTATGTGTGTGTGTATCGATTTGTGTGATGTTTTCTCAAACATATCGTGCAGCACAGTCATTCAACAGTAGGGAAAATGTGTATATATGTGTGTATATATATATATATATATATATATATATATATATATAAAATGTGTGTGCTTGTATATATGTAGACATACACGTGTGTGTGTGTGTGTGTGTGTGTGTGTGTGTATATATATATATATATATATATATATATATATATATATATACTTTTTAAATATATATATATATATATATATATATATCTATATATATATATATATGTATATATCTGTATATCTGTAGACATACATGTGTGTGTGTGTGTATATATATATATATATATATATATATATATATATATATATATATATATATATATATATATATATATATATATATATATATAAGGTCCACACTCTCTAAAACTCCTTCCTCCACAGCTGCACTGTTCTGCCTTGCTACAAATCAGAAGAGTGTCACATGTGGACACAGACTAACATTAAGGGGTTATATATAGGGACAGATTGTGGCTAAGCTTATTACAAACCTATAAGGTTTGTGCATGATACATTTCATGCTAACATGACTGTCCTGAAGGTGGTGGGGTCTGAAACTCATGTGTCTATCATGACTTCATTACTTCTACCTTCAGCTATTTGCCACACTAATATACATGTCTTGAGGTACAGAACACACACTATGATGGCTTACATCTTGTCATTCTGTGCAGATCTGCACATTTGACGGGTATGGCCCATTGCCCACAGGGCCAGATGCTATGTCCATAGCAGTTGTTCAGCAGGACATCATTACAGCAACAAGTCTTGATGACATATGTAAATCTTTCCATATCATCTATCCCATTATTACAGGCCAAGTACT
>NC_056727.1:755089486-755199486 GCF_019279795.1 Protopterus annectens
ACCTGGGCCATGCACACCAACAGCTGTACATATC
Organism: Protopterus annectens; assembly: GCF_019279795.1. Classification (NCBI taxonomy): domain Eukaryota; kingdom Metazoa; phylum Chordata; order Ceratodontiformes; family Protopteridae; genus Protopterus; species Protopterus annectens. The sequence continues at coordinate 755,089,521 of NC_056727.1, forward strand.
AACAGAGCAATTGTACCCTTATTTTAGTTATACACATCATACCTGTTTCTATACCTGTGGGCCCTGTGCAGATGAACTGTGTGCACATTACATTGCTGTTTCTACACATATTTCAGATTCACATATTAGTTGCAGGCCCTGGAGTGTGTGTTGTGCCTTTGACATACATCTACTGTGACATTCTCTGTGTGTGGGTTTCTTGGCAACTGGGGAAGCTATCCATGACAGCATGACATTTGAGGGGCTTGTCTGGGCCAGACTGCAGAGTGTGGATGTCTATTTGTAGGACTGGGGCTGATCAACACAGCAGTTGTACACCTTTCATAGTTATACACATCATACTATTATTTCTATTCCGATTTCTTTACCTGTGTGGAAAATATATGTGTTGCTTCTATTCAGATTGCAGTTTACAGCTATAGAACCAGACTGACATGTTGTTGGTGGTCCCTGGATTCGAACCGTGGTGTGTGTACAAAATTGAGCTACAGGCCTAGTCCTTATCAAACTGAGCTACTGGGGAGATGTGTGTTGCTTGTGACATTTCTGTGTAGTACATATTTTTGTACACAGTACTTTTCTTATCACATCTTGCATTATTTGTTTCCCATTTTCAGTACAAATTATGCATACACAACAGACATTGATGTCACTGTTTGAGAAACATGTGCGCATTAGCTGGATTGCACATTTGACTGTTTTACAACTACACACTGCAATTTAGATTCCTGAGTACACAGTGTAGGTTTTAAGTCTGCACCTGTTAGCCTTATACATTTTTCAGTACATTCACAGCTACATACAGCTGAAATTGAAAGGTTAACACAGGACAATGCTGGCAGACACACAAGTAAAACACATTCTGATGGAAATATTTACTGTTGCTTTTTTTCAGTTGTTTGATATGCCCATTCTAAAGTATGCAGACAAGCAGTGCTAAATAAATTCACCTCAGTTAATGCATTCTGCAGGATGTACACATTTCTATTTTTCATGTACAAGTGAGATGACACACACTAGTGTTTGGGATCACCTTTATTAGTTTTGACATACATATCTGTGTACAACTCAGAAGTCCACAATTACTATTCCTGCATGATCTGCACAGGGGATTGCTTTTCATTTCTAAGTATTACAGTAGCCCTGACATGGCACTTTCTTGGCAGGTTCACTCAGACACACACATACATATTCTAATATTCCTCTCCTGCATATTGTACCTTGTTTGCTACTGACATCTGTATTACACAGCAACCGGAAATACTCCATTGTAACACTGGCTGCCTGACACAGGCATTTATTCCTGACTTTACAGTACAATTATGTATACAGGCAGTACTACCATTACTATAGTTCTGATTTCTTACTGCTAATATTAGGAGGTATTCTGTACTCACCATAATGCCGACGCAGCTGGGCCAGTCACTGGGCATGAGCCTCAACATTCTGGGATCTCTCAGGAGCAGCTGTATGGGGAGGCATGTCACATTAATCATACCTGCACAGTCACAAGTTGAACTTTTTCCATAGTTAGAGATGCATAAGACTGCATACTTATAGATACACGGGACACCCTGTGCTCGGGCATCTTGGATCCATTGGTCCAAGAGTGTACCCCTCCACTGCTACAGGTGATTATAGCAGTGATGTACCTGCTCACCAGTCCAGGGTATGCCAGTGGCACTGGTGAGATCACGTGGAAGCTGGTTCCAGACCTCCAATTTGTACTAGGAGCCCTGGTACTGGCCCTGCAGCAGCCTGTCATTTTTTTTTACTAGGAGCCCAACCATGACCCTGGACTGCTGGATACCCCAATGTTGCGCACGGAAGTGAACACCTTCACCTATATCAGATATTTTGGTCCTACTGTGAGCAATCCCAAATGGTTATGGCTGTATTCCTGCCTGTGCAGTTTAAATAGGGCAGTTTTCTCGCACTTTGTCTTGACTGGCCGGTTTTAAAATGTTGAACTATGCTTAGCTCTGTGCAAATCTGCATAGCAATGCTTAAACCAGATAAGCACAGCTGAAAGCCGGTAAGCAATGTTTACACTAGCAAAGCATTGCTTAAATCTATTTTTTTCATTACATTTATAAAGTATTTTTTACAGTTATATTTTACATATTCCCACCCCTACTGTCCTATACATGAGCCATATGATTGACATCTATCATTCAAATTCCTTAAAAGTTTATTAAATAAATTGGCAGAGGGGGGATTTGAACCAAGCATGTTCTATGTGCTAAACCATTGCAGTACCACTACGCTACAGCAGCATGATGATGTTTTATATTACAGTAGCACTTGTCTATCATTTTCAGGATATCAGCCAGACTAAGCATAGCTGCATGCTGTGCAAACAAGCTGCGCATCGCTTAAATTTTGGATTTATTTAATGAAAAAAAAACATACATTTTTTTGTATTTTTATTGCTTTCCTCTTGCCCTACTGCTTCCATGCATGTAGGGCAAGACTGCATACATTTGGGGGTGTGCAGTTGAAGGCTGCTGCCTTCTAGGTGTGTTTGTGTTTTGTTTTCTTTTTATTTCAGTATCTGCGGATGCTGAAATGTTAGCTACTTACATTTCAGTGTCTGCGGACACTGGTTTAGTACATAATATTAGAGCCAGACATTAATAGTATGTACATTGACACTAGTCTGTATCACAAAGTGCCATATGGCACTTTCTGAGCGAAGGAAGTGTGTTATATGTGCAGGCACTGCTGACACACCCCCTGCGCTCGTTCATGGTTCATGTCCGTTTAGATTAAACAGCAGCACCCCTTGATGCATATGCAAGGTGCTCTGCTATTCTAAATGGACACAAATCACTCCGTGCAAGAATAGTCTTATTCTTGCATGGAACTTCATAAATCCCAGGGAATATTTTTGTACGAATTGAGAGGAGTGTAGAATACTGGAATTAAATGGAAGAAACTGGGGTGAGACAGGAATGAATGTCTTTATCTGTTAATTATGCAAACTTCTGCTGAACAGTTGCCAGTCTCTCCTTTATGGGTCAAATCTTCTTGTACCTTTTAAAACAAAGTCTGCATACACTGCAGTTTGGTTAAGGATGTTTTATTATGTACAGTGGAGGTAGATGTCAACAGCATCTGAAACAAATCTTAAAGTGCATAGCTTCTGCACTCATTATACTGTCCATAAATTCTGTAATCAGAATCTGATAATTACTGTCTCCTATAACAGTGCTAAAAATTATGTCTGTAGTTTCTGCACTTATATTCCTATCCTCCTGAATAATGTCATAAATATTCTGGAATGCTGGATATTTAACCTGACATTTACACTCACTCATGTCTGTACCAGACTCCTGAGAACTGCACTGCAATGACTTTCTGTATACCAGTCCAAATGAGCAAACTGAATGTGTCTGAGGTATCTCCTAGTAATACCAAAATCCTGAACATCTCTGCATAACTCTTAAACCTTGATTCCCATGCCTTGTACCATACAAACAAAATGTATTTGTCCTCAGTATACTGCACATTCTGTTCTTATCAGTATTCTTGACTGAAGGTTATTTTCACTGATTGAAGGTGCATTCACTGAAACTGTTTACAGACTGTGAAGGCCTGCTTTAATATGGCTGCATTTCAAGACTTATGGAAAGCGAATACTTTATTTTTGTCTAACAAAAAGCATTTAAATGAAACCTGATCTTACAACTCCTTCTGAGATACATGAACACACACGTATCTATTTCTGTAGTGGCTTTAAAATATAAAATGAAGATACAGGCCTAACCTTACATTTTTAAGCCTCTGCTATGACTGCTCCACTAACTGTAGTCATGTAAGATTTATTCTGTAAAAATTGTCTCTGAAATTGCTGAAATGGGATTTAGTTCTATAATTACTTTATACATCTATTAATATGGTCTGTGAAGGATACTGTAATGATCACCAGAATGGATATAAAAAAAAAGTTATCTGGTAAGTAAACTTGCAATTTTAATTTTGACCACTTGGTGTCCAGTTAGGTCTGTTTGGATTGAAGTCTGTCAACTTTATGATTTAATTGCCATATACTATATTAACTTGTTTCTGTGTACATTTTTAGCTAGATTTGTTATTAATAATCCTGTTTAGCAAAAAATTGTGTGTGTTGTAATAGATGGCTGTCTTTTAAATTTGTGTCTTAAATCCTGTAAATATCTATGTCATAATAGTAGATGTACCTTTACTAAAAACTATGCTTTCTGTTTTTCAGAGTGCCTTCTGTGTGGAGTCTGCATGTCCTCCCCATGGTCGAGTGGCCTCCTAAAGACATATGTGAATGGGCGTGCCTTCGCTGAAGGTTGAGCGTCGGGCTGGCAACTCGGCACCATAAAAAAATCTACTGCCAATCATTAGCGGACCAGAGTTCCACTGTGGCAACCCCTAAACGGGAAAAGCCGAAAAAACAAGCAAACCTTTGCATACCCTATCAGTGTCTTTTTAACTTTATGCCTAATGTATTAGGTAATTGTACTGTATTCTATAAACTAACAAATTAAGCCTGTTCTTAGTCTTGAGTATATTAAATATATATTACTACTTATTCTTTAAGTAACTTATCTTAATAAGCCTGTTAGAAATAATTCTGTCACTTTACCCTTAAAACTAATGACTGAAAAAAGTGGTGATGTAATTGCATGTTGTAAACTTTCTAGTAATGCTGTTAGAAATGTATAACTGAGTATGAATGTTGTATTCTGACATCTGACTGAAATGTACCATACTGAATTTATAACCAAGTATGAATGTCAAGGTCTGAAACTTGACTAAAATTTACATTAAAGTGATACACATTTATACTGAACATCTAAAATAGCTGTGCATGAATGCTACATTTCTGGAAACTAACTAAATAAATGCTAAAATAATACCTTTTCTGCCAGTGTTACCTGAACACAGAGAAAAGCATAAACTGAAATCTGGTATATGTTAGATTCTAGAAACTAAACCATCAGTAGAGGACTATTTTTTTTCTGCCAGTATCATTTGAACATATATAAAAGTATAAAATGAAAAACAGTACTGCTATACAATTGGCTGAAAACATAAAAACATTTGCATACTTGCTTTAACTTTAATCTGTATAAATGCACATCTGTTGTATACACATTTCAACTCTAAATAATACTTTCTTCACATAATTGAAACACATTTAAACAAACATTGAGGAAAAAAATAATATTTACTTCTGGCTTTGGTGGTCTTGTCTTTCTGTAGATACTTGACTTGTGCACCACTGCTCTTAGCAAAGTTCAGGCCTTACTCTGTTGTCCCAGTCACTGTTGAGGTATTGGAAAGTTCACCTTAGAGTCCAAATGCCCCTTTATTTTGTCTCTTTTACACTTAGGTCTTCAGTCCTATTCCCCTTCCCCATCTAATGTGTATGGCTGGGTGGCTGATGTAATATTTTTTCCTGACTGTATTTTAAAACATGTATTCTGGAAAACTAAACCACAACTTATTCAAATATATGAAACTGACAGCGTGTCTTTTTGTAGGTATATCTGCAAAACACACACACACACACACACACACACACACACACACACACACACACAAAACACAGTATCAGATTTGGCAGCTTTAACAGTTATAAACTGGTAGCATTGTTTGTTGACCTGACTTTAGTTGCATTTTTTGCATGAAATAAACATATGCTGTTAGTAAAGTCTTGTAAGTATGTAAGCAAACTGATAATGTACTATAGTGAAATAGACATATGTTACTAATAAATAGATTCTCACAAATCTGTAACTGAACTGATTATATACTATAGTGAAATGTAAAGGCTGTAACATTGTTATTAAATCAACTGGAAACCTTAGTAGCATTATTTTTCCCTGTAAAAACCTCAAATGAAACTAAAGTAGTAATCTGACACTGTTAATATTTCAACATTTTTTGCATTTCTGCAGCTTTATAAAATTAATATTAACTGTTGAACTTTCTATGTTTACTCTGTGACCCTCTGGTCTTAATTTACAAAAAAAAAAAAATCTTCAGTGTGTAGGTCTCTGCCCTCTGCTTTACATGTAGCTCGTTCCTTAGCTGGCATCATTTAACTCTTTCGTTACTACTGAATGCTGCAAGAATTTATTATTACTATGCAGGATTTTCTTGGATAAATAGTAAAAACTGATCTGATATTGTTAATCCTCGTTCGTTCCTTATGTATGGGGTATAGGTTCCGACCTCGGAACCAAGCCGGCCATCTTCCAAGCTTGCATCACCTACAAACTCTCGATCTAAACTCTTACCCAGAATTCCCCTCTCCCTGTTATCTCAGATTTCGTTTGCCGTATCGCCATTCGGTCATGTCAAGCTGCTTCTCTTGAGCTAAGTATAGATATTTGTTGTCAGGCTAGTCTAATATAACCTTTTCTGTCAGAAAAATTTCTAATTTGTTGTCTCTTACCCTATTGCATTTAGCGACTACATTTTCTTGAGTATCCTTCTCTTTACTCTGCACTTTTTACCGTGAGGTATTTTCTCCCTTACCATCATTGATAAACCCTTCTTTTCTTCATTACCTTCGGGTATTCTTTTGTACCATTGCTGGTACCCTTTCTTCTGTCTCCTTTTCTATCATGGCAGATAAAAAATGTAGTCCAGGATTTAAAAGGTGTTCAGATTGTGGACACAAATTACCTACATCAGATGCACACTCTTTGTCTGTTTATTGCTTGGGTGTGTCTCACTTATCTGTTGACCCGCCTTGTGGTATTTGTAAAAATGTTTCCAATAGAACTTTGATTGAAAAGAAAAATAAGTTGTTGCTGATGGGACTTCTTAAATCTCCCTTTTCAGAGGCTATTTCTGGGTCAGAGGCTTCAACCCCTCCTAGAGCCCATAAGAAAATATTGGATGATCCTACAAAGGCCAAGTCTCTGCCTTCGTCCCTGGCTGGGGACTCCCGCCAACCAAGACCTAAGAAGGCTAAAGTTTCTGCTTCGGAGCTCACTCAATTGGCCCCAGCGCTTTCTGTGCCTAGACCTTAGGCACCAAGGTCTTCAGAGCCATCAGTGATCTCGGCTCTGTCTACTATAGTCTTTACTATATCTGTACTTAGGGACTCCTCAGTTCAGACTACTGCGACTACTACTTCAGCACCGACTTGACTACGTTGGCTCCGACATCTTACTTGGAACTGACGCCTCAGTTATTGGCACCAATTTTGTCGGATCCAGCTTCAGTACTGGCAACCACTTTGGCACCGATCCCTTTATTAGTGCAGACCGTGACCTCAGTACCTATGATTTCCTCACTGCAGACACCCGTAGTACAGTCTCTCTCAGTACCATTGTTTTCAGTGCGGACTGGTGAGGTGGGCACTGAGCTTGTCTCTTCTGTGGAAAGACCTGTTTCTCCCTCAGTCTCCATGAGGTCCACTAGAAGCCTTTCTGAACATGACATGTTGTGTCTTGTGGATCAAGTGCTTCTGGCCAGAGGTATCCTGCCCCCCAGGATCTATCCTTCCATGGGAGGTGATCACCCATAGCCAAAGACCCCTTCTTATTCTCCTCCTTCATTGCCTTTGAAGTTCATTGATAAAGCACAATCTTCCCCCTCTACAGTTCCCTTTATGGATCTCACTAAGGAACCGCAGTTGTCTTCACGGCAAGAAAGTTTTGCTATGACCCAGGATGATAGTGGTGACACGCATAATTTGTTGTTCCACAGCCATCCGGGGACTCCGGGTTGGCAGGCTGAGCCACTTAGGGAGGGGTGAACCCTGTCCTGGACACTCACCCCTCTTCAGGTGGACCAGCCTTCCAACTGATGGAGAAGGCTCTGGCTTCTGCTGGTGATACTGTGCTGTCTATCTCCCCACCCTCCTCTGGACCGCTGTGTTCACAAGTCGCACCTAGCGGACACCGGGCGCAAGGGCCTCAGGACATATTCCCACAGGAAACCCACTTTCCGTTGTCTTCCCCAGTTTCCCCCTCTGAGGAAGTTCACCGGAAAAGTTTGTGCAAGAAGAAGCACATGGACTCCACAGAGGAGTCCCTCATGAAGACATAGACTTTGATGATGGGGAAGGATCCCCTCGGTCATCCTCTGAGGTATCCTTTGGTGATATCCTCGAAATCCTTAAAAAGAGAGGTGACTGGCAGCCCTCTAATTGGACCTCAGAGGAGTCTGTGTTCCTGCAGGCTTTTCACACCTGGCCCCCTACCTCCTGAGTTACTCCTCCTGCCGATGAACTTGTCCGGCTCATCGTGCAGCATATGTGAAAGGCTCCTGACACCGTCGAGTCTGTTCCCCAGAGGCCAGATAAGATTTTGTCCCCTCCTGCTATGGATCTCCATTAGTCTAAAGGTCTTCCTGTGGATGCCGTGGTGGTGGCAGCCACAACCAAAAAGGATCTGGCGGAAGAAGAAAGTCAGACTGTCCATCTGCCCAACAAAGAGTCCCGGGCCCTGGACAGGATAGGGAAGTGCACCTTTGCATCAGCGACCTTTGCTATCAGGTCCCTGAATTATATAGCATACTTTACCAGGCTTCAAAAGGATTTAATTTCCGAGCTCTCTGAAACCTTTGCTGGTGCCGTGTCTGATGAGGTCCATGACAAAGAGGCCTCTCAGCTGGCCACCATTGAGGCAATATCTAACTCCTCCATGCGACTGATATCTCACACATCAGAAGGAGCAGCTAGAGTGACGGGTTCAGCTATGGTCCTGAGACGACACGCATGGATGCGCTTGTGCAATTTCATGGAACCCTTTAAGGCTTCCTTTCTTAACGCTCCCATTGAAGCCTCTTCATTGTTTGGACCCAAAGTTAAAAGCAAAATGGCCAGATGTGAACAGGACAGTAAGACCCTTTCTGCCATAGGTGTCTGTTATTCTTCCCCTCAACGTGCTTTCTCCCTAAAAAAAAAGAGTGGGAAGATGTGGTTCAAGAAGTCTCAGGGTCCTTTCCGTGACACACAGGCCAAGTTCTCCTCTAGATGCAGAGGGGGAAACACAGGGAAGATGCCCCTTTCAGGGCAGAGGGGGTCCGCTTAACCAGGGTTCCAGGGGCTCTTTTCCTGGCCAATCCTACCAGCGCTCCTTTAGAGCGGCCCAACTCCTTTCTCCTGGAGGTGGTTGGGGGTCATTTTTCCTTGTACCCTTTTGCCTGGCTAACCATCACCAACGATTCTTGGGTACAAAGGATTATAACTAGAGGTTATCATATCCCCTTTGATCTTTGTCCTGTCCCCTCAAAAAACCTTCCCGACGTTCCACCCAGTCAAAGGGGAGAAGCATCACTAGAGATTGAAAAGCTGCTAAGAAAAAGAGTCATCCAAATAGTCTCTTCAGACCAGATAGGATCCAGATTCTACTTAAGACTATTTTTGGTGCCAAAGAAAACCAGGGACTGGAGACCAATTTTGGATCTCAGTGTATTGAACAAGTTTGTGAGAGTACAAAAATTCCAGATGTTCACAATACAGTCTATCCTCCAGCTTTTGGAAAAAGATGATTGGATGTGCTCAATAGATCTTCAAGATACGTACTACCACAGAAAAGTGGACAGGCCTTCAAGAAGATTTCTGCGCTTCCTTGCGGGAGCCAGTCACTACCAGTCCAGGGTACTGTCCTTTGGACTCTCTACAGCCCCCAGAATGTTCACAAAGTGCATGGCAGTTGTCACAGCTCACTTGCGACTACAAGGATTCCAGGTATTTCCATACCTAGAGGACTGGCTCATCTCCACCCCCACCAGACATCTATTGGAAGAAGCTCTGGCATACTCTCTCCTCGCTGCACAAAGGCTAGGCATAACAATAAACTGGCAAAAATCCAATCTCACCCCATCTCAGTCCACAGAATTCATAGGGGTCATCTTGGATACAAAGAATTGCAGAGCATCCATTCCAAAGCACAGAATTCTAAGGATAAAACAACAACTGATCCCAATACTTTCAGGGGAGAAATCCACAGCTCACTCTGTCCTGCAGCTGTTGGGTTCCATGGCAGCCTCCATCACCATTGTCCCCCTGGCCAGGTTTCATATGAGGCTTCTACAATGGCTACTGCTCACCCAATGGTATCCTTTTTGGCATCCTCTTTCAGCCAAGTTTCAAGTAACCCACAGATGCAAACAGGATCTAAATTGGTGGATGACCCACAACCCATCACAATGGTCTCGCCTCTTCTCCCCCCAGCAGCCCAAGGCTACAGTGACCACGGACACCTCCCTGATGGGGTGGGGGGCTATGTTAGGGACAGACAGTCCAAGGCTCTTGGTCCAAATTGGAGGCCCAACTGCATATAAATGTTCTAGAGCTGAGGGCGGTGCTTCTGGCATTGCAAGCATTCCATCCCCTGCTGCTGTCTGGGACGATTGTGATACAATCAAACAACATGGCAGTGGTCTGGTACATCAACAAACAAGGTGGAACCAAATCTTACCCCCTTTGTCGAGAGACCATGAGGATATGGCAATGGGTGATGGATACCAACCATTTTCTTCTGGCAACGCACTTTCCCGGGAGTTCCAACGTGATAGCAGACAGACTCAGCAGGTGCATTCTACAACCTCATGAGTGATCCCTGAATCCCTTGATAGCGGTGGAAGATGGGGCCATCCTTGCTGCGACCTCTTTGCATCCCCGACCAACTACAAATGCAGCAACTACTTTGCCCTGATTCCCCCTCTGGGACAGTCACCCAGGGACAATCTAGTCCACGATTGGCCCTTGGGTCATCTTTATGCATTCCCACCTATTCCCCAGTTTCTGAAGAAAGCCCGTCAGTTGAAGAGCAAGGTGAACCTCATAGCACCATATTGGCCTCGTCAGATTTGGTTCCCCTTCCTTTGGCCTCACCTGCTAGATCAACCATGGATTCTCCATCCAACCTCGGAGTTGATCTCACATCCGCAGAACCTGATTCATCCCAAATTGGACAGCCTGAAGCTCACAGCTTGGCTCCCCCAATTCCCTTGATTGCCAGGCAGAGCGATCTTTCTTTACCAGTACGGGACATTTGTATTGCATCTCATAAGTCTTCCACTAGAATTACTTATCTAAGTAAGTGGAAAAGATTTACCTGTGCTGGCTGAAAGAAAAACAAGTAGATCCCTTCTCAGCACCGGTGTCGATAATACTAGAGTATCTGGCCAACCTATTTCAATCAGGTCTATCGGCCTCTACCATTAGAGTTCATTTGGCTGCAATATCTAATTTCCATGAGGGTGTCCAAGACTCCTCTCTTATGTCACACAAATTATGCAAGACCTTCATAAAAGGTGTGAATCATTTGAAGCCCCCTTTTAGAGAACCTATTCAACCATGGGACCTGTCATTAGTTCTACAAGCTCTAACAACGCCACCCTTTGAACCAGTTTCTTCTTGCAACCTCAAATATTTGTCATGGAAAGCCTTGTTTTTGGTTGCCATTACTTCTGCCAGACATATCTCTGAGCTTCAAGCTTTATGCATCAAGAGTCCATACTTGATTTGTCATAGAGATAGTGTGTCTTTGAGAACTAATCCTTCATTTCTGCCAAAAGTGATCTCTGAAATGTCCATTAATCAAACCATTGAATTGCCAGTTTTCTTTCCCAATTATTCAGAGGAGAGTATTGCCTACATACCCTAGATATTCACAGGCAAATCCACTTCTACTTGAACAGGACTAGGTCCTCTCGTAAATCGGACCAGTTATTTTTGGCCTATTCTGGACCTAGATTAGGATCTGCTGTTGCTAAGGTCACATTGGCTAGATGGTTGAAAGACTGTGTGACCTTCATTTATACACAACGTAATATCCCATTGCCTACTACCATGAAGGCGCATTCGACAAGGTTGGTGGCAACCTCTGCTGCCTTCCATGCCAGAGCTTCTTTACATGATATCTGTGCAGCTGCAACTTGGGCTATGCCTCATACCTTCATCAATCATTACAAATTGGATTTGGTCTCCAGGGGAAGAACATCTTTTGGTTCTATGGTGCTCAGGAATGTCCTTCCATGAGAGCCTCCCAGGAATAGAGGTAGCTGGGGACTCTGTCTTATACGTAAGGAATGAACAAAGATTAACAATATTAGATAAAGAAGTTATGTCTTACCATAATGTTCCAGCTGTATTATTGATCCTAGTTCAGTCATTACGACCCTCACTCCTTCCCCCTCCTGTGGCTTCTAGTGGATCTCACCATCCGGTTCTCTTAGGTCATTTGACCAGAGGTAGCCTCTACCTTCTTTTGACTTGCAAACTCAATCTGAGGTAACAGGGAGAGGGGAATTCTGGGTAAGAGTTTAGATCAAGAGTTTGTAGCTGACGCGAGCTTGGAAGATGGCCGGCTCGGTTCTGAGGTCAGAACCAATACCCCATACATAATGACTGAAAAGGATCAACAATACAGATGGAATGTTATGGTAAGACATAACTTCTTTTTACTGCATAAAACTGTCACTAATAATATAAAACTGATCTTTACCATTCTGTTTTATGGCATACAGTACGATCTTTAATTCAGCTTGCTAAGCTGGCGTGTAATCTGATAACTAAGTATCGTAAGTCCATGCCTCTGGTGTGCTTGGTAAACTGCAATTCTGCCTGCAATATCTTGAACCATTTACCTATACACATTTACTGCTAGAGTTGAACAGATCTAATTCTGGAATTTTACTTGTCTGTCCTTTGTACAAATATGTGAAGTTTCTTCATATAATTAAATTACATTGCATTTTTTTCCTGACAAGACATTTGCACCAGTGACTTTAATGACACTTAATATTTATGCTGCACTCTTTTCTTGCAAGAGATCAGACATTTTGACTGTACTGTCACTTTTAAAATGTAACATTGATTGCAAATTCTACATTATGTAAACTAGCAAAACATCACTTAATATCTGTGAATGCTTTTATGCATTGCAACACTTTACTCCAATAATTTAAAGGTCTTAATGTTTGCTAGACAAAACAATAACATAAAAAAAAATCATTTGCCAGATCTGTAACTGTAAAACCCTTTGTTCTGCAAATTAACTTGACTGTTATTTCTGGTATACCACACACATGTGCTTCCAGAATGGTAAATACATATACAAATTTTAAATGTAGTACTAGCCTGAAACTGTTACCTGTTTTTTTTTTCTTACTGGTCATTTACAGTCTGCCTTTGCTTTTCTGAGAATAAGATACTGTTTCTGAAAATGCTGTAACTTGAGTCCCTTGCACTTCATCTGTGGCAACTGAACCGGAATTGATTTGAATCTGTATGTTCTTGTCATAACCAGTTCTTCAAATTCTGTACATTTGCACAATCTGCTGCACACACATTTTTACATGTGTCATCTGTGTGCACTACTATACATTCTTTAGCAGTTTCATTTTTTCTATAAAATCTTGATACTGAAGTCTAAAACAGCATGTAACTCTGATGGCATATCCATACCTAGTACCAAATAGTTGCACTCACAACTGTGCACAGCTGCAACTTTTGACCCTTCAAATCCTAAATAGTTCCACTCATGTCTTCTAAAAGAGGTCTGTTTGTAACTGAAATTGATGTTTCTGTTAATCAGTACATTACTCTGTAATTTCTTTTCTGTAAACAATGAAATATTGTCATTTTTCTCAACCTTAAACAATGCCAGATAAATAATATGGTTTGGTGCTGGACAGCCACACCCTTTATAGATAAGCTGAAAATATTTTTTATAGAACTAGCAACAGCACTGACTTGAGATATGGTATGTATTTCTTCTTTATTTTGCCCTGAAGTCTGTATATCTTTTATGCTGATGTTTACTTTATCAAACTCATCAAAATATGCACTCTGACCCCTCTTATTCACCCTCAGTGCAATATTTGCACTGGCTTCTTTAAACAATAAACTATAAATTATTGCATTACGAACATCTGTATTTGAAATAACATGAACTTGAGACATTGCAAATGTAATCTGGTTTGGTCTGGAAATTTGCATATTATGTACACTGTGTTTACATCTGTATCTGCAACACTGTATTTTGAATTACACATGGTGTAGCATTTACACTGATTTCTGAAGACTGTAAACAAGAATTTGTTACTTAAGTCTGAAACTATACTGATAGAAGCTGACATATTTTGAGAATCCATTGCAGTCTGCTTCAGAGATTTAACTTTGCCTCTAGAAAGTTGTAACATTCCTGAACTAATAACGTTTTGGGTTGTCTGCCTGCAGGTAGCCCTCAGCCAGCCTGAATACCAGAGTCTTGGGATTTCTGCAAAGGATGCTGTCAATTCTTCCATGACGTCAGATCGTCAGGTGTATAAAACATGCAGCCAATGCCATTACATCAGTCTTTCTTGTTGTGTGGTGCCCGAAGCAGAAGCAGTTTGCAAGTGCCGGTCGGCTGACTCCTGAAATTTTAATTTTCGAGTTTCAGACCTGAAGTCTTCAAAAAGATAAGTACCCCATTGGGGATCCTTTTTTCTTGCTCTAACCGATGTCAGAAAAAATCAATAATTGTTTTGCCTGTGGAAAGCAAATACCTCATAGAGATTTTCATTCTTACTGTTTCACCTGTTTAGGCCCAGACCACGACGTCCCTCACTGTTGGTTTGTGCTTTGTTCAACGTCCAAACTATTCATCATCGGGCTATTTTTGTAGCTAAATACTTTTGTTCTCTGTACTCCGAGATGGCTTCATTAAGCCATCCGACTACTGATCTTCTGAAAAAATGTAAGGATAAAGACAGAGACAGACTGCATAGGTCCAAAACTGCCAACGACGCTTCCATTTAGCTAGTCGCCAGTCCGCTGGTACTCAGTGAGGCACTTTCGCAGCCCCTGATACCCACTTCTACAAATTCACAGACCTCTGCTGAGACCCATTCGGAGTTCAGTATGCTGCAAGATGCTTCTTCGACTGTGGAACCTGCGGATGTCTCTATCTTGGATGGGTCTGGAGCTGCTGTGCAGGCACCAGCTTCTGAGGGTGTAGTCAGGCCTATGGATTTTCATATTAAATTGACAACTTAATTTCAAGCTAAAAATACCAAATTCCTCAGGCCTAAAGCTCGCACTACACCTGGAAAACCAACGACCAAAGTGCATTTTCAGGCCCACATGCCTCAAAAACAAATGATCAGAATGGCTGAAGACCTTATTACTTAAAACCTCAGCTTTGGCCGGCTAAGATCTAGCTGTATTCAACAGGACATATAAGAGAATTTAAGTACCTTTTATCTGCACATTTTTCAAATAATACGGCATTTAAATTGATTTATTTGTGTTACATTGAATATTAACTGAACTGGAAGTTTTGAATCTGTTTTGTCACTTAGTGCTTGCTAGATTTATATTGCTGTTAGTAATTGCAGGTGGGTAGTCTTATTCATTGATAGCCTGCCACTGCCTATTTAAGTGGTGCATTTAGGAATATATTCTGCTTAAAACCTCAGCTTTGGCTGGCTAAGATCTAGTTGTATTCAACTGGACGTATAAGAGAATTTAAGTACCTTTTATCTGCACATTTTTCAAATAATATGGCATTTAAATTGATTTATTTGTGTTACATTGAATATTAACTGAACTGGAAGTTTTGACTCAGTTTTGTCAGTTAGTGCTAGCTAGATTTTTATTGCTGTTAGTAATGGCAGGCGGGGGTAGTCTCATTCATTGATAGACTGTCACTGCCTATTTAAGTGGTACATTTAGGAATATTTTCTGCTTAAAACCTCAGCTTTGGCCGGCTAAGATCTAGCTGTATTCAACTGGATGTATAAGAGAATTTAAGTACCTTTTATCTGCACATTTCTCAAATAATACGGCATTTAAATTGATTTATTTGTGTTACATTGAATATTAACTGAACTGGAAGTTTTGAGACTTTTGTCAGTTCCCCACCCACCCTCCCTGTTTTTATTTTGGTGTTAATCTTGGTGGCTTTGAAACTGCCAGCCCCTCTTGTAAATTTGTGTTTGGATACTCCTTCTGGGCCCATCTCATTTGCTCACTCAACTGAGTGCAGTGAGATCATATTCTGATTTCAGGCACTCCTACTGTGTACAAAGAGAGCATCTGGTAAAGGAAAAAAAAAGTTAAGCTTGTTTCCTGCCTTTCCTGTAAGTGGTCTAGACTGTTTGTAGGCTTCTGAGCCTCCAAGCCTTTCTGTTTTGGAGGGAAGCCTTCTAGCTTAATTTTGTTTCTTAGAACTAGCCAGTTTTCTAGTTTCAGCACTCAAATCTGTTTCTTTGAACTCAGCATTTGTTCAGAACTCGTAAGCACTAAATAAGCTGCAAATTACTACAGCACTCAACTTTCCTCACTTGTCTAGAGGAATGCAGATTTTACTACTTAATAAATAAGCACCTATCCAGGCATGTGTAAGGGTCAGCTCCAGGTGATTTCACCTGTCTACCTGATGAATCTGGGCATCTTGGGGCAATGCATCAATTGCCTCATGTACACAGACAGCCCTCTCCTCCTAACACCCAACACTACAACTTGTGAGAGATGCACTTATATTTCCAAACTGGAAGCAAAGCTCTCTTCACCCAAGACTGGACTAGACAGTCAAGAGGAGAAGGTAAACACTTGCACCACACCACACTCATCACATAGTCCCTCAAAACCTACACCACCAAAACACACACACAGAAACACAAAACACACACCTACATTCATGGAGGTTCTCAATAAAAACATGCTCAAGCATCAGGGACCTCCAAAGCAGAAACACAAGCAAACTCCACCCCCCCAACACAACCCAAATGACACATAGCCCACAAACTCAGTGTGCCACTCAACCACAGCTCATAAGGCATAACAACTTACCCAACACTCTAGTCATAGGTGACTCTATAGTCAGGCACACTGATATTCCACTCACCAGGCTAAACAAGGAGAAAGTTACTGTCAGCTGCCTGTCAGGTGCCAGGATCCGCTACATAACGCATGCACTCAGGTCACTCTACAACAAGTACAAATATGACACTGTCATTGTCCATGTTGGTGTGAATGACCTGAAATGTGCCTCCCTGGACTACATGAAAAGCGATATGGATGAGCTCTCTGATCTTGTAGCCCAGGCAGGTATGACCCTGGCCCTGAGTAGCATCCTGCCATCACCCAGAATGATACCACAGTACAAGGACAAAATGATTGACTTCAACAATTGGCTAAGCTTCTGGTGTCATTCTAAGGGGATCCAGTATTTGTCTGCCTGGGATGACATGATTGTCAAACCACAATGCTTTGCCAGAGATGGCTTGCACCTGTCGCCCTTGGGATTCCGGATACTGGCTAATGCTCTTGCCACCCCTATAGTGCCTTTTTTAGGCAAGGTTCAAATGACAAATTCACCACCGTAACAGGTACAAGCAAGCAAAATCTGAGGGTAATGCTACTCAGTGCTAGAAGTCTAAACCTCAAAATGCACTCACTTGAGGCACTCCTTAAAATGGGGAACATCGACATCTGTGCAGTGACAGAGACCTGGTTCAAGGCTCCAGAGAGCACCCCTGCATTACCAGGCTATAATTCATACCACACCTTTCGGCCATCTAACCCGGAATGAAGCACTAAAGGTGGAGGCGTGTCCATATTCATTAAGGATATCCACACCTCCAGGCTAGTTTCACAGCATATTGCATCCGAGATTATCCAAGTACAACTAGCTCTGGGCAAGACCGCAATCCAAACTGTAGCTTGCTAGAGACCACCCCCCCACCATGCCCCAGGATTCCCAGTCCTCATTTCTTGATACACTGGAAAGTATTAGGGTACAACCTAACAACTTAATAATGGGCGATTTCAACTACCCCACCATTAACTGGGAAAATTACTCATGTACCAGCTCTTTTGCTCAACGTTTTCTGGAATTCATAAATTCCAACGCCTTGGATCAACTTATTCACACCCCACCAGGGGCAGCAATATCCTAGACCTGGTCATTACCAACATGGGCAACCTGTGTTTCACACCAGAGGTCAATTCCTCATTGGTCAGATCTGACCACAAGCTAATCGCCCTAGACATCCATATCCCACCCCCGCCCCCAATTAGGGAAACCACCGTAAAAAACTTCTCCAAAGCCAACTTCACACTTCTTAAGACAGAAGTGGCAAACTTCATGACACCCATGCAAATGGACAATAGAGGTACAACTGCTGAATCCTACACAAATGCACTTTATAAGCACTTACACTAGTGCATGGATCATGCTATCCCTAATAGAACCAAGATGCTATCCTCCAAAAAAAGGAAGCCAATCTTGTGGTCCTCTGCCATAAACAAACTCTATAACAGAGGAAAGAAACTGTTGCAAAAAAGAGTAAAATCCCATGACAGTAGGAACTCCCTGGTCAATCTCAGTAAGAAGCTGAGATCCCTCATAAAATCCTCCAAAGCTAGTTACGAAAACAAAATTGCAACTGATTCTAAAGACAACCACAAAGCATTCTATAGCTATGCCAAGAATCTCAATGGCAACACTCAGATCTGCTCTGAGTTACAGCACAATGGTACTAAATATACAGAACCAACAGAACCAACTGATATTGCCAGCATCCTGGCAGATAGGTTTAGTGCTAACTTTACCCCCCTTTCACCCCCTACAGGGCCCATCTCTATACCGGAAGAATGCAAAGTTCCTGTAATAACGGCTGCACAGGTAAAAAAACACACTCTCCAAAGCCAAGAACACAGCATCCATGGGACCTGACAATTTCCCAGGCTGCGTTCTACATGAACTACAGAATGAACTGGCACCCTACCTAAGTGCCATGTTCAGTTATAGCCTCACCTCAGGCTTTGTGCCCACTGAATGGTGCACCGCAGCAGTTATCCCACTCAACAAAGGGGGAGCCATGACGGACCCCGGGAACTACTGCCCCATTAGCCTGAAGAGCCTGGTCTGGAAGGCCATGGAATATATCATCATGGAACTTATAAACAAAGACATTGGTAATCTCCAAACTCTGGACCCTACCCAGTTCGGATTTGTAAAAGGCAGATCATGTCTCCTAAACCTGATTGACTTCTTTGAAGCAGTTACCACAGCCATAGGTGAGGGTGAGGTGGTTCACACAGCTTATCTAGATCTCGCCAAGGCTTTTGACACCATCCCCCACTCTGGAATTATAGATAAGATCACTAAACTAGGTATAAATCCCTATGTCACAAGATGGGTTGCCAACTGGCTCACGGAGAGAACCCACACTGTGAAAGTAGCAGACTCCAAATCTGACTTCAGACCAGTGACAAGTGGAGTACCACAGGGTTCAGTCCTGGGTCCTCTCCTGTTTGGTATCTACTTCTCTGAAGTACAGGCTAACACAGAAGGTCTTTGTCTAACAAAGTTTGCAGATTATTGCAAACTAGGAGCCATAATCGAAACTCCTAACGATGTGGACATACTACAAAAAGGCCTCACTGAGACAGATGCCTGGTGTCAAAGCCATGGCCTGAAGCTCAATGCCAAAAAGTGTATTGTCATCCCCTTTGGTAAAAACTCTGTACCCATGAACTACCACATAGCTGGTAGTCTACTTAACACCGAAAATGTGATGAGACCTTGGGACACAGGTGGACAGTAGTCTCTCTTTTGATAATCACATCGCCACAGTGGTCAGGAAATCCTTCTACATGGCTCACCTCATCACAAAAGGTTTCTCATCTAGAAAAAAAGAGGTCATTGTTCCCCTCTACTCATCACTCATTAGACCCATTATAGAGTACAATGCCCCTTTTGGTATGTACCTCACAAAACATCTACAACAACTGGAAATGCCACAGAAATACCTCACAAAGAGGATTACTGGCCTAAAACAGATGCCCTAAGCAGACCGTCTCAAAAAACTCCAGCTTTACTCTGTTGCATATCGCCTACTCAGAGGCGATCTCTGTCTAACATACAAAGCTATGTCAAACCCAGAGCTGTTGGACATGCTCCACTTAAAGAAATCCCAATCCCTCTGAGCTACACGCTCTAGGGACCTAAGCCTTGTCACCACAACAAACAGAACATGCTGGAGGGATAGAGTCCTGTCCCAGAGACTTCCCATACTCTGGAACAGACTACCTATCTATATCAAACAGAGCTCCTCATTAGCACTCTTCAAGAAAAATCTTGATGATTGGATGGGAGATAGGAAATTCACCCCGGGGATCACTTCTGTGGCTCTGCTCGACAGGGGTACAGGAAAATAATTTTCTTAGGTGGCGAAAGCCAGTATACATTTTTGGCTAGGCTTATATAGGCCCTAGGGCTAATAGCCTAGTACCTACCTATGAACCTTAATTAGGGGAAGTCAGCCTTCCCCCTCTAAGATACCTAGAACTGATTTTTATTCTGATTCTTCTGATCAGGAATCTGATATCGCTATTCCTTCTGACTACCAGGATTTACCCTTATCTACTTGTGAAGATTCTGCTGCAGAGGATTTCATTCCCTCTGCTTCCCCTCCAGATGATTTTTCTTTTGGTGAAACCTTGCATGCCCTTAGGGAATATTTCTGCTGGGAAAGCCCTAATGCTCTTTAACTACCTCCACCCTTCCTTAGCTTTGGGAGTCAACCCAAATGTGATGACTGCAACAGTGAAACATGAAGAACATAGTACAGTTGTGTACATTTACCATAAATGTAGATGTTCAAATGTATTCACTGTTGCAGTCCTAGTTACCCTCCCTCCAGCCCCCTGACTTCTCTTGTCTTTTACCTATCCTATTTGTTTGGTATATATTATGTCTAGTGTATTTGCTTTTCGCTGGGGGTGTTCCATGTCATGTAATTGCTTCCTATTGTGGGGGCACCTGACATCTGGGCAAGGAAAACTGATGCAATGGCATTGGCTGCATGTTTTATACCCCTGATGAACTGTCGTCATGGAAGAAGCAACAACATCTGACGCAGAAATCCCAAGACTCTGGTATTCAGGCCGGCTAAGGGCTACCTGCAGGTAGATAACCCAAATGTGATGACTGCAACAGTGAATACACTTGAGCATCTACATTTATGGTAAGTGTACACAACTGTACTTTCCAGGGCTCTGACTCCTCCCTAATCCATAATTCCCCGAACTCCAGTCCATTAACTAATTTCTCATTTGCCGCCTAAAGACTTCAGATGTGTTCTAGATTTCAAATATTTCAGATGCTTTAAAACCCCTTTTCACCTTACTCCTCCTGTACCGGGAGATTTGTCTCCCTCTCATTTTCATATGTAGAACTTAGCATTTTTTTGCATATTTAAGATTAAGGTAGTGTGTGTTACTTGATAGTGTGTCTTTAAAAGTTAAACTTTTCCTTAGAAATAGACTTAATACAGTATTTGTTCTTAGTGCTTTCTAGTGTTCATAGTGGATTAAGATGTTGTGAAGACTGTTTGCCTTAGTATTTTATAGTGCTTGCTGTGTTTTTCTTTAATGCATTGTACTTACCAACATGGTTGAATCAAAGCTTTCAAGAAATTCTCTGAATGCAAGCAAAGAATGCCCTCTCAGGATCCTCACACAGTATGCGTTTATTGCCTGGGCACTGCCCATTTGGATACAGAATGTTCTTCCTGTACTTCTTTCAGCACTAGAGCCTTACAAGCTTACCATGACAAATTAGTGGTGAGGGGTGTCCTCCCTCTACAGTTAGGGACTACTACTTGTGGGCCTTTCTCTTCATCCCCACCTGCTAAAAAGCAAGACAGGGCTAGGTCTTTTGATAAGGCCCCAGACAAAGATGAGGAGGAGAAAGAAAGAAAAAAAGTAATCATAAAGAGAGAGAAAAGGACAAATCTTCTGTATCTAAATGCTCTTCAGATCTGTCAGTTCCAGTTGGACCCTTACCTAAACTGGCTAGGACATCAGAACTGAAAGCATCTCAGTCCAGTCCACCCTCTCTTTGTCCCCAGTTTTCACTGGAACCAGTGAGCCCCAGGTTACACTCTCTAGGTTTGCAAGAGAAGAGATAATCCAGGTCTTCCTCAGTGGCTTCATCTACCTGATAATTTCGGAGATTGATAGAGTATGATGTTGACAGGACAATGATAAATTTCTTGAAGATGCAGATCCAGTCTGGGGTTCTGTCAGTACTGTCTCCAAGGAATGTACCAACCATTGGCCACTCTACTTTCACACTTCTTTCTCCTGTCACAGTCTATCCTTTTAGCTTGTGATGGGTTGGATCCAACACTGTCAAATTGCATCCTTCATGCCGACAGTTTCCATATCCCTCTCTACACCAATGCCCTCAGACTGGAAAAGGATTCAAAGCCCCAGCATCAGTACCAACCTCCTGAGGAGGGTTTGACTCTGAGATTCTTGGAACTTTCTCTTCCCTTGGGGGCCTTGGCACTACACAGCTTGGGTTCGAGTTCTGCTTCAGGGCTGGCGATGCTAGGAGTTGAGGTTTTTCTTTCTTCTTCTTCATTAGATCCTTGGTTCCAGTGGCAACTTCAGCCTTTGAGGTTGCTGAAAGTGCTTTGGGTTTACCCAGATAGAAGACACTTATTCGGACATTGGTTCCACCCAAACCCCAACTTGATCCTGCAGTTTTATCATCTTGTCATCCTGCCAGCCAGGGACAGTTGGCACTACAGGCTTCTGGAACTACTTGCTACATCATTTCCCAGTCTTATTATGAACCATCTGTCTCCCCAACAGAATCAGTTCACAAGAAACAGATGTGCAATCCAAAGCACATGGACTTCTTCCCAGAGTCTTTACAGAGGATACAGATTTAGATGAAAGTGAGGGGTCATCCAGGTCTCCCTCAAAGGACATCACCTTTGGTGAAATTCTTGAACTTATGAAACAGAGAGGGGGAATGGTCCACTGAAGATCCCTTTCCAGATGAATCTGTATTTCTGGAAGCCTTTGGTTCCATCTTAGCATTATCCTGGGTGGTACCACCTATTGATTCACTAATTGACCTTATGATGGAATGGGCTTGGAAGGACCCTGATGTGATGGAGCCCATACCCATGAAACCAGACAAAATTTTAACAGCTCTCAAAGGCAGGAAGCATTGGAGTAGAGGTCCTCCAGGGGATGCCATGGTTGTAGCAACAGCCACAAAAAAGGAATTGTCTGAGGGAAATTCCTCTGTTAATCCCTCTAACAGGGAGACTAAGGCATTGGACAGATTTGGGAAATGAACATACTTGTCAGCAACCTTTGCACTCAGGTCACTGAATTATCTTGGTCATGTGGTCAGGCATGGAGGCAATTGTCTAAAGAAAGCTCCAAGTCTCTTTCTGGAGTTTTGCCTGCAGATGTCCAAAAGACTGTGGACTTCCAAGTTTCATCTCTGCAGTCAGCCTCTAATGTGGCCATACATTTCATCTCTAATGCTGCCAGAGCCGGATCATGATCATATAGAGCCCTAGGCAGGACGCTGGACTGGGGCCCCCTGCCACATGATGTCACAACATTGTCATACTCCCCCAAAATGTCTTAAATTAAATAAAATTAGAATGAATGAATTAATTAATTTAAATGCTTCAAAGATGAATTTGTTGCAGAGAAATTCTTGTTCACTGGTTTGTGCTTCATCACAGAATAGTTTTGTTTTTTTTGTTCATCCTTCTT
This sequence comes from Protopterus annectens, assembly GCF_019279795.1. Taxonomy (NCBI): domain Eukaryota; kingdom Metazoa; phylum Chordata; order Ceratodontiformes; family Protopteridae; genus Protopterus; species Protopterus annectens. Next base: position 755,113,054 of record NC_056727.1, read on the forward strand.
TAGCTGCATAGGTATGGTTGGTGGTCATTTATTTGGCTTCCCTTTCATATCGAATCAAACGAATCTCTCATTTTTTTGTACGTATTCAAGTAGCAAACTGTAAAGGGTATGGCCCATGGATAATGATCTTTCACTTTTTATCCTTTTTAAAACAAGAGAAGAACCTCTTCCCACTGGCATCAGCAACAGGCATACACAAGAATATATGGAGCACAGTTTTGATGTTGGGGAATGCTTTCTCTAGGTCATGGGCAATGATATGCTGTCTCATTGAAAAAGGGTTGTCTATGCAAGTCTGTAGGTGTAAGGAGGAGAGCTGGAAGAATTCTGTGAAAGACTCTTCCAGATCATCTGCATAGTACTTTTGTAAGCTTTTTGCACAGCTGCACAAGTCATTGCATGTCACCAATAATTTAAAATTTTAAGCAGCAATGAAGTACTTCATAGGACTGGTTTCTATTTTTTTAATTTGTGAGCTAGACTGCCTGTAAATGCGTTAAATGTCTCAAAGATGAATTTGTCTCTGGCAGAGAAATCTTGTTCACTGGTTTGTGCTTCATCACGGACTAATTTGTTTCTTGATCACCTTCCTTTAGCTGCATATCGAATCAAATTAATCTCTCATTTGTTGTACGTACAGTTTTAAGAGGTTAGCACATTACTAAGTAACCCAAAGGAACCACACCACTGAAGTACAAAAGCACCACTGGACACAGAAGCTGAATTCCAAACCTTTTATTCCACATGTTAAGCGCTTTCATCCAACCTCTGTTGGACTTCTTCAGAAGGTTAGCACATTATTTTGGTGTAAGAAAGGTTTGGTTTTGGACTCCTTCCAGTCAGACATTAATTCAGTGATGTGACCCCTTTATGACTAGGAAGTGTAGAACTCTATACAATGAATAAACTGCAGACTGGCACAGAAACGCATATGTTGTGCTAGCCTATGCTGCCTGCCAATGTTATGGAAAACATTCTTGGCCAGATGCAACACTACCTGCTGCAAAGTAGAGCTGGATAAACATGTGGCTAGTCTGTGCAGTACAGTTTCAAAAATAAATCACCTCCCTGCAGCAACCAGTACTTGGGAATTTCAAAGGAACATACAAAGTATGTACATTTGCATCACTTCAGCTGCAGTGATGATACTGTTTCAAGTTCAAAAACAAGAATATTTCAAGCATATGACCTTAGCTGAACTACTGAAGAGACAGCAAAAGAAAAGGGAGGGTATATAGTGCTGTTTCCACAACTTTTGCTGTCTGCTGTTCTGAAAAAACTTCAGCATTGCGGAAATAGTATAAGCATTTCTCTGAACTGTATGTGCTATTGCTGTTGTACATGTGTGCCTATAGCCTTTTAAGATGAAAAACAAGTACTGTAAACTTTATTTCTGTCAGCTATTGAAAATGACCAAAAAAAGAAAATCAATATTTAGCTTGTTTTCTTTTTCTTTCCGATGGTGGTGGTGGTTGTGTATGTGTGTGTGTTGAGGGGGTGCTGCTGCTGCATAGTGTAAATTCTAAGAGAGCACTCAGCATTGTGCTGTGTCCATGGCAGTCTAGACTGTTTTAAGAAAACAGTTTCTTGTCTGGCATTGCTGCATTGAATTTTTAGATATCGCAATTTTCTTGACTCTTCAATATTATCTTGCCGTTATGGACGCAACACTTGAAAGGGTGACTTGAAGATGCAGCTTCTGAGTATTACTATTTGATAAGATTTACTGTATCTTGAATAAAATACCCCAACACTATTTTATATGTGAATGAGTAACAAAAAATATCATTCAAACTTGTTTAAATGTTATGAAGACTTAAACTGGACATAGACTAGCAGAAGGGATTTAGACCGAATGTCCTGTAAAATAATCAAACCACTATTCCTGATGTCCATCCTCCCAAAAGAATGTAGTGCCATTTGTCAAGGTATCTTTGTTTAAGTAATTTACAGCTAGTCTAATTTTGCATGTGTCATACTCAAAGTATGACTGAAAGCATCTGATTTTGCCACATAATTTTGATTTGTCATGCTAACATTTACAGTTTAGTGATCCAACAATGAAGACTGCAGTCACAAAGTAATGTCAGACAGTAAAGTGCTTCTTATGCTGTACACCATGCGCATTACCACACATTCTCTCAATCCATCAACTGCTCAAGTGGCCAGTATTGACGTTTAGTACGTACTCCTGATTTATGGCCTTTACCTCTCCCTAATCCTCAAAAGTGTCTGGTTGAGCTGTAGACTAAATTGTAAGGAAAGTGCTGTACTTAGCGCATTATTTTTTTTAAATAACTTACTGCATCTCATTTCCCTCTACAGTGTACCACAAAGATGCGTCTGCATCTATAGCTATAACTGTCTTATGCATCTGCTAATCTATCTATCTACAGACACACATGCACACACCTCTCAAGCACAAGAAATATTGGCAAAGTCTAAAATAAAGGGGGGGGGGGGCAAAACCCCCAAAACAGGGATATATTTTAAGTATCGCTCTGATAAACTTAGAAAGTTGCTACAGTAACAGGATTTGTGTTCACATGGATTTTCTGAAGGAAATGGAGTCTGAATCTCAAATGTAGGTTATTATTTAGCAGATTAAATCCTCATTGATTTGCTAGAAAACCACTAACTTTGAGGGAACAGATCAAAAACATGAGGCAAAAATCCGGACATTCTTCTAAAATCTAGACAGTTGTGAGGTATGCCCTGCACATTTTGTATAAAGAGTTGTGGAGTCCTGTTATTTACCCTGTCTGTATAAACAACACAATATTTAGTTGTAAAAACAAAACAGACCAACTCAAAGCTAATATTCATGTTTTCAGCTGCCATTTTGCATGTAATAAATAGCAAGAAGTATAATTTCACAATTGTCGATATCGTGCATACATTAACAACATAGATCACACATGTAACATTTTAGCTTCAGCAGTGCTAACCATCAGATCATTTATAAATATATATATATATATATATATATATATATATATATATATATATATATATAGTTTAGTTATTTTTTTAACATTTTATCTATTTTGGGCCCCTACCTTTCATGGGGCAGTAGGCGACTACCTATGTTGCGTACTGCTGGATCCACCAGAGCAGCAGGAATAGGTATTATGGTCAGATGACATGCCTGAATGCATCTTTGTGATGTTGTGGAAGGCTTCAAGACATCCTTCATCAATGCCCCTTACAATGATTCCACACATTTTGGGACCAAAGTGAAAGACACACTGACCAAGAGTCATCAGGATGGGAAGACACTTTCTGCAGTAGGCATTCATTTTTCCACACCTCACAGATCCTATTTTTGGAATCAGAGGTCAGGAAAAAATGTGTTTTTTATAAATCACAAGAGTTCTTACCAAGATTCTTCTGGTGAGAGACCTCCATATAGCAGAGGTGGAGGGAACCCCAATGGATGTTGACCATGAGGCAGAGACAGATTGCATAATCAGGGGTTCCTCAATCCCTTTACCAAGTGGCCCTATCAGTGCCCCTAAATGGTTGTCCGACTGCTGCATTCCGAAGGCAGTAGGAGGATGCTTATCTTTGTACCCCCAAGCCTGGCAAGACTTAACAAGAGACAAGTAGATGTAATTTCCTGAGGCTATTCCATTCCATTTTCTTGTCTTCCTGTAAAGAAGAATGTGATTCCCAATATTCATCCAATCAGTGGAAACCAGCAGCAGTGGAGATTTCCAAGCTGCTGGAAAAAAGGGTCATCCAAGCAATCCCTAAAGAGAAATTAGGATTTGTACTTTACACATGGTTATTTTTAGTTCCAAAGAAAATAGGGAACTTAAGACCAATTTTGGATCTGAGCCATCTCAACCAATTCGTAAGACAGATAAAATTCTGAATGGTCACAATTCAGTCCATATTACCTTTTCTTAGAAAGGACAATTGGATATGCTCAGTAGATCTCTTGGATACTTACTAATGCATGAAAATAGAGATGCAGTCCAGGAGATTTCTCAGTTTTCAGCCAGGAGCCAATCACTTACAGTTCAGTGCCCTGCCATTTGGTCTCACAACAGCCTCTGGGTACTCGCCAAGATAATGGCAGTGGTAGCAATGCACCCTGTGCATGCTAAGGATCCAAGTATTCCCCTTTGTAGATGATTGGCTCCTAACTGCTACATCCAGGCATGTTCTGGTACATCATGTGGGCCTTCTCCTCTAATGCTTACTGGACCTAGACATAACAGTAAAATTTCAAAAGTGTCAGTTGCTTCCAGCACAACAGACAGAATTTGTTGGATGCCATCTCAGTACTGCTGTAAAATTGTTAGTCTTGCACATACAGTTTGTCCTTTTTGTCAAATGGCCAGACAGTTAATGCATCATCCCCACTCTTCAGCACAATTAATTCTATATCTATTAAGTCTTATGGCTTCCTCCATATTAATTATTCCCATAGTTCATTACCACATGAGAATTCTTCAGTGGATGCTAGCAGTTCAGGGATCATTTTGAAATAAGTTGAGATATATATATCTCAGCATATTGCTGTGCTGATAGTTTGGTTCTGTCAGTGGGCTAAACTAAATGAAGTGGTGCTTGATGAGTTTGCTATCAAAATAATGCACCATATCCACTTATTTTGGGTATATATTTGGGAAAAAAAGATGATCTGATGTTGTCCTTTTCATTCTTCCTCACAAATTGGATTGGATCTGATCCTCCAATCTGACTTGGCTACATACATAAGACTTTGGATCCAGCTGTCAAGCTTCTTCCTCTACCCATAATGCTCTATTATATCCCAAACACCTCAGATCTCATTTGCTACCATCATGGTTAGATGGAGGTTTCATTCTTGAGTGCAGTAAGCAGCAATTTTCTTGTAATAACTTAGTTTATTTCTAAAACTTGTTTCCCTTTTTTCTGAAAACGTGTAGCTTCTTCTGTCCGTTTCCTCTCTCTGAAGTTTTTCACTGGTGTTAGGGTCTCTTTTTTTCTCCCCTTTTTCCTCTTCTTGATTTTTACTCAGCTTGAGTGGTATTGGTACCATTGTTGGTACATCTTTTCTTATCCTTACCTTTTTAGGTATTTTCTTACATACCGTTGTGGTATTCCTTTTCCTTTCTCGGATTATTGTTTTAAAAAACTGTTATTTAATTCTTTGTTTATTAACTTTTCCTTATAGGTCACACTATGTTCTGTCACTGGCAATTTCAGACAAATCTGCAGGCTTCAAAAGTGCACTTCTTGTGAGCATAAGATCCCAAACTCATATGCCCAGAGGAAATGTGTGTATTGTTTGGAAGCAAACTATCTTGACTCCTCTTGTCCCCTCTGTGCCACTTTTAATCCCAGGGCTTTATCAGACAGGCACAATAAACTGTTATTAAAAGGCTTGCTACCTGCTTCTTCTAAGGCTCAACCCCCCTCCAAAGCACTCAAACAAGTTTCCTTGGATGCTAGAAAAAGATTTATTTATTTAGTTGACATTTGTTAACCGAGTTAGTCTAATTGGGCAGCATACCCTTTTTCCAGCAGAGACCCAAGGAGAAAAGCCCCATTACAAAAAGTCAGAAATACAGTGAGAAATTAAACAATTGGAGGAATGAATGTTTTGTCATTATACATAACCAAATACAAAAATCATACAATATATGAGACATATAAGTAATATCAAAGGAAAAACAAAAAAGAGACTACAATATGAGACATACAAGTAATATTAAAGGAACATAATGCAATAATTATGATGACATGGAATAAAGAGAAGTTATGGAACAAAGAAGACAGCTTAAGAGTCCTATCATTATTAAGCTAAAAGGAAGTATTAGATTCTTGAGGCATATGTGAGATAGAAGAACAGGTGAATGTACTGGAGGGCAGTTAGTGGTAAAGTTAGCCTGTTATGCACATATGAACCTATGGAGTTAGACAAATGCCAGCATACAAAATCTGTCATTAGCCACTGCAAGTGGCATGGCAAAACAACACTGCATTATACAAGTACTTGTTAAGTAATGTAGTCACTCAGTGCATCAGACACATAGCTTCATTTTCCTGCATCAATGGTGAGGATGACAAGGATGTGGCACAGGTATCATCACTTGCACAGCGTGTTGTGTGTGTGTGTGGGGGGGGGGGCAGGAGGCCTAGGCTGACCCAAACGGTTGACAGCATGTGTGTGAGTCAGGAAGGGAAGCAGGTAAGATGGACCATGGAAAGGTGCTGTGTGTGTCTGTAGGTGACCTGCATTTGACAGTGGTATGTGAGTGTATGCATGTACATAGTCAAGCTCAGTGTTAGCCCTACATGTGTGTATATTGGACAGTTTTAGACTGTACATGGTAGAGTCGACAGTTTACTGTCTATGCCCCTGAACACAAGAACTTGCTCTGCCAGGAGTTGCACTGGCACCTCCATGCCCAAGGTCAGAAACGGTGCTAGTACCTGATGGTGACTGCTATCTGCTGGGATCGTGTCCACCATGGGAACACCCAGAAACATGAGCCCATGGCCTGCCATATTGTGGTGTGGACAGCACACTCCCCTCTGTAGTGCTGGATATACTGCCACTACAGGAGCGTAATTGTGCACGGCTATTTGGACTCTCAGCAGATGGGGTTGCTGACCTATGTCCATGAGTCTGACACTCAACTCCAGCCACACGTTCCACCACAGACAATGTGTGGTCCAGGAAAGACACTGTCTCAGCCCACCTTCTGTCCATGGCATCAGTGAACTGATTCAGGGTGTCCCCAGTGCAATGGAGGCAGTCACAGATGTCATAATGTGCTGCATCCATAACCCAAATCATGTGCCTAGTGCTTCTTTCAGAATGTGTGTGTGCCTCCATGGTATCCCGAAACATGTGCTGGGTGACCAGTGATGTGACACCTGCAACTAGTGATGGACGGACAGTAGGCCTCCTACAAGCACTCCATCAATCTGCCTGTGTGAGACCTCACGAGCTCTCTGTTTATAGACATTGTCTCCACTCACTGGTACCATAGTCACCACACTTTCCTGTTCAATGTCCCCACCCTCTGACTGTCCAATATCTGTGGCCTCCAGGGACAGGTTATGTGTGGGCATACTGACTGTGTGTGGTGACAATAAGGGCAGAAGAGGGATGTCAACCTCTGGGACAGATTCAGCCCCCAAATCCCTCACCTGTGCCCCACTGTGGCCACAATTATCATCACAGTCTGAGGAGACACTGACATTAGGTGTGTAGGGGACAGAAACCAAACCCCCTAGTCACCTGTGATAAGAAAGGAAAAAGCAGTACATTAATACCTGCACTATTATGTTCTGCAGTACTATGTTGTGATATATGTAGGGCTCTGTACCCTTTCATCACTATGACCGACCTGTTGAAAACCCAACCTCATATAGAAGAAAATGAGGACAGTACTCTTCTCACTAACAGCTGTAGTCACTTGAAAATAACATCTCATTACACTGCAATTTCATCGCCAGCAGTGAAGTACACTGCTGACATTTGTGTAGACTCTGCACAGTTGACACATATGATACTCTGTAGTGTCCTGACAATACTGGCACATCTATCAGTATGGTCAAACCTACAAGGCATAGGTATGATTCTAACATGTATATAGTCAGAAATATGTATGCAGTTGGCAATCATGCCGACAGTACAGCAATACAGGTAGCAGGACTGGGATGACAGTCTAGGGATTAAAATGCTGTAAACCTACATCTATAACAAAACAGTGTCATGCTTACCAGGAACAGGACCGCGGGTTTGGCCAATACCTGATGGATCTGTGAAAAGTTGAGGGAGAGGTAATGTCAGTACCACTGCATGTTTCACCACCACAAGGTAATACATCCATATATCTCACATTTACAGTAGTTACTGTGTTAATTGTTATACTGGTCAAAATCTGAGTATGACAGCCAAACTGCAGTGAAACCCTTCCCCCTGAAAAGCAGACTAACCTGACACCTACGTAAGACCATGTATACCTTGACACACTGAATGCTACAGTATTGCAATGCTGATCAAACTAAGCTTACCTGAAAAATAAATGTTTGGTGCTGATACCCCAACCAGAGAACAACGATTGAGAAGCCAAAAAACAAAAGAACTCTGGAACGGTGCTGTTATGTATCCAAAAATTTTAATAAAACTCTGCCATAAAAAACATACAAACTGCAGAGAGGTAAGCGCTTTCGGGTGTTAACCCTTCATCAGACAAAGGTAAAATGGTGCAGAACACAATTTAAATAAGAACACACCCAATGAACAATTAGTGAAATCAATTCAGTAGAAAACCCGCCTATTTTTTAAGGTGGGTTTAATAGGAACAACATCATTGAGCCCTGGATTCCTATGTGCCATAAACTCTAGGATCTTCCTTGACTCTATCTGTTCTGTGTAGTGTTTTATATCACCTCCCCTCTTGTTAAGCCTTACATTGACTATGGCCCTAAAAGTAAAACAATGTGTAGGATGTTCACTAACATGTCTGAACAAAGCATTATGTGTGTCCTTGTTTCTTATACTAGAAAGATGTTGCAATATTCTAACTTTGAACATATTATTCGTCTTGCCCACGTAAAAACATGGGCAAGACTTACAATTAGCCAGATACACTATATCCTTAGTCCTGCAAGTGGCTTTAGCTTTCAACATATGGGTCCTATTAGTAACAGGATGTATAAAAGAAACATCTTGAGAAATATAAGGGCAGGCCTTGCATCTACCACAAGGCTTGCTGCCTACAGATAAAGCAGGGGTATAAGATAAACTAACATGTTCCCCACATAGAATGTCTTTTAGACTCTTATTCTTCCTATATCCAAATATTGGAGTCGGCCCCACTATGGTGTTGATTCTATCATCACTAGTAAGAATGTTCCAGTTGTCCCTTATAATTCCAGTGATATCTTTTATATCACTACTATAAGTGAACATAACCTTAAATCTAGCATCCTGTTTCATTTCTCTTGAAGGTATAGCTAAGTCCCTAGCAGGCCTAGATAACCAGGGCTTATATTTATGACCCCTTTTATCTCTATGCTTCTCTATAACATCTTTGACCATGGTTTCATTATACCCCCTCTCTACAAAAAGACCCTTCAAACTCTCCAATTCGTTGTTGAAACAAATATCATCCATGCAGTTCCTAGATAACCTGGCTAGCTGTCCTTGTACTATGTTGGGAAAAGTGTATCGTGGATGCATACTATCAAAAGTTAAAAATGTATTTTTCCAACACTCCTTCCTATACAGACTGGTAGAAAAACCTTGTAAAGTCTGTCCTATTGTGACATCTAAGAAGTCTATCTCAGTATAGGATGTTACTTCTGTAAACTTAAAGAAATCTGTTGTGGAGTGTAGAAAATCAATAAATAATTTAAGGGAGATGGTATCACCCTTCCACAAAATAAAAACATCATCCACAAAGCGTTTATAAAAGCCAATATATGGCTTCCATTCTCTATTGTTAAAAATGTACAAATTCTCCCAATAGGCTAGTACCAGGTTAGCATAGGTATTCGCACAGGGTGTATACCTTGACACACTGAATGCTACAGTATTGCAATGCTGATCAAACTAAGCTTACCTGCATGCTCCTCTGCCGTGGACACTGTGGCACCCACATCCATGATGAATGCCTGGGAGCTGTCATGTGTGCCTAGATTTGCCAGGAATTCCTCAGTGGCTGAGAGTGGTTGATTCACTGCAGGCCATCCACCAGTGGTGCTACAATCCCTGGTTACATCTGCTGCTGTTCTGTGTGCGGCATTGATCATGTCCATTGTACGGTGTCGAACCTGCTCATATGTCCTTCCCTGATGACCAGTGGCATTGACATCATGGACAAGGTCAGCCCACATTGCCCCTGCTGTTCCCTTTTGCTCCTCCCCCTGGACAGTAGGACTCCATGGTGTTGACAGAGCGCTTCCACTATTAACTCATTCTCTGCATCCATGAAAGCTGCACTGCATCTTGCATACATGTTCCCTGAAATACAACATGGGAACACATATCAAGATCACATACATGGAAGTACAATATGTAGAGATACATCAAGGACAGAATGCCTGGCAATATCCACTGCTTCATCACTCATGTCATATCCCCCAGTGTAAAAGCATACTAAGCATGGGGATACAATTAGGATACTGGTGATAGGTATTCCTGTGTGTGCCATGACAGATACTGCTGTATGTTCATACAGCCAACACTGGAGTCTATTGTAGTGTGTCCCCAAGGGGCAACCCCCCCTGATAATATGTCAAATCAACTGTGACAAACAAATAGCAGTGTGCTGTTACAACCACTGTAAAGGGAGAGTTCCATGAGCCCAGTGTACCACATTGACAATATATATTCCACCCTTGATATCTTGCACATCCTCTGTATGTGTAACAGATCTGCAGATCATTGACATGTCATTATCACAGTTCCAAGAAAGGCTTAATGCTGTGATCCCTATTCCTCGTAAGTATAGTCAGACATCTGCATCCTGATGTAAACAAAATGGTTACATACCTGATGGAGTGAAGTACTTCTCTGTTCATATGTACTGATAGTTAATACTTTGCATACACATGGTCTGTGTGAGGAAAGTCTCATACAGGTGGTTCCCCATAGCCAGCTGCTTGCCTTTTTAACATGCTTCTCATCAGCAGGTGATTGCCTCTTAACCAGTTTGTGGTTCTTGTGGTTCTGAAATGCTAATTGTAGCCAATACAGCTGATCTACACTATCATCAGCCAATCACAAGCAACCACAGCACAATATATAATGCCTTCATATAGATTAGGGCCCTTTCTGATATGTTATTTTGGACATTACTGGGGTGAGGAGACTACTTCATCACAGAGGGTAGGTCTGCAGCAGCAACTTTTACATAGAGATGGGTGTGCTACAGGCTGCAGCTGCTGCTGCAAGTAATAGGCATAGGCAGAAAGTGTGAACACTTTGGAGGACAACAAGCTGTAGGAGTAACTGTGGAAGCTGTGTCAGCCTTGTTGTAGAGGCAGAGCCAGAGTGAGGGTACCCATTCCAGTCCAATTAAAGGCATGTGTTTAAGGTAAGCATGTTAGGCAACAATATCACTAACAGAGTACTAGGACACATGTTTGTTGTGTCCTTAAGCAACATGCAGGATTAATATAAAAATATGTCCACCATTTGTGAGACTTTCATGCCATGTGTTACAGTCTTGTAGGAATTTGGAGCATATATGAGGGCTGCCCATGTTACAAGCAGGTACTTCAAATGTGTATGTTAGGTGTGCAGCTGTGGTAATTGGCACTGTGAGTTTGAAAGGATTGTGTGGTGAACTCTGATATTAGTAGCCCTCATTTTCAGTACCTGAGTTGAATTTCTCTGTGAATGCATATTAATACATGACGTGACACTTTATGCACTCATACTTTTGCTATAGGGATATGTGAAGTGTGTTTCTATCTGCAGGACTGTGACTTTGATCAGTGAAATGCAGACTTTTAATTTGATATGCATTGTGTGGATAAAGAGTGCATGACTCAGTCATTATTTGCTGGCCGCACAATACTGTAATTCTAGTGTTACACACCAGTGGATTTGAACCCAGGACTGTGTGTGTGGCAAAATGTACTGTTTGCAAGGCATTTAACAGACTGAGCTACTGCGTCACTGCTACAACAGGTGTATTTGCAAGATATATGTATACACATACAGGCTGTAGCAAACATTTTCTACATCCATCAGTATGTGCATGACTTTATGTGGATGTATTTCTGCACCAGGGTCCCAGTTGAACATGTATTTTGCCATTAATGCTTTGGCAGGTGTCTTTCTACATGTTGCTGATAAAAGGGCACATTTATCTGCTATCAGAGGCCTCACTTACATCCATTATTATGTCTTTGGCTTTCTAGTGGTGTAGTTTTGCACCAGAGTCCAAGGTACACTCATATTTTTTCCATTATTTTAATCAAGTTTATGCAGCTCAACATGCAGTTCCACTGAAACACACTTAATGACTGTAACTGTTAATTACTATGTTTTGTTTAAATCACCTGTTTTAATTAAGAGTTGTGTAGCATGGCAAGTTAATACAGTGGTCTGAAGGTGCGATGGTCTTGGCTTCAAAATATGGGACAGATGTTTATTTTGTAAGTGTTTATTACAATTTTAAAGACACATATGCACAGCACGGCACTAAAAATATAAAGAAAAGAAAAATGTGAAGATAGGAAATTGGTGAAATGGGGTGCAAGAAGGGGGAAAACATAATGAAAGGCAGGTAGGGATGTGCAAAAAGGCTGTAGGGAAGAAATATATCTATCCATTTCTTGTACAGCAAGAACTGTACACTTTGACAGAATTTGTACATGACTTTGAACTCTCACTCCCAGAGAGGGGTGAGGACAACATAACTGTGTTATAAAGCCAATAGGATCAAATTACGTGTGTCCAGTGGACATGTGTGAAATGGAGAGCTATGTATGGGACAATTTTTTATTTTGGGACAGGTGCCCATTTTTTTTAAGGTGAGAGTGGAATATTCAGGAAGGGACATAGGTACGTGTGGGAGAGGTAAGTTGAGTAGGTGAGAATACATTTGCAGACAGACAAGACAAACAAGACAGCAGGTAGGGGCAGTATGTGATACATGAGGAGGGTGAACACCTTGGATAGGGAGGGTGTTGTGGAATCTAAGTCACATGTGGCTCCAGATGACAGCAGTGCAACTCACATCCCCACCCATGGGACTGCCTGCACTGCTATGTCACTGCCCCAGGGGTAGAGGATGGTCACCTGGGTAAGGCTGCCCCATCAGGATTGCCAGCATGTCCTCAATCTGGCACAGGCGGCAGTCAAACATATGGTAGACTATTCTGTGCACCAAAACCGGCAGCTGAGACTCAGTGACGACTCCCCCTCCACCACCACTCCCAAAGTGGGGCCAGTCCCCGTCCTGTATGGTGGTACTACCTGATGCCACAGGTAGTGCAGGGGTAGCAGAGAGGGCACCACTGCTGTGGTGCTATGAAAGGATGAGGCAAGGTAGGAGAATCAGCTTGAACCGGCCTGCCTTGACATGCTGTGGTAAATGAGGTATACAATAAGTTAAGGTTAGTAGTAACCAAACCATTGTTAGTATTACAGAATGGAACATCATATTTATCAATCCAAATACATATTAATGTATATTATGTGTGTGAGAGAGAGAGAGAGAGAGAGAGAGAGAGAGAGAGAGAGAGAGAGAGAGATGGTAATACATTGCAGTCCAGGTAATCATTTGTCTGGTAATCCTGTGATGGACAGATTAGGCAGTTTTAATTACATTATGAGAAATTGCGACACTTGAGAGGCATGTTTGTGTACAGTACATAAACTAGACATCCGTCATGCCTTAGTTGGCAGGCATGGGAATAGAACTCGATAGTTGTGACTGCAGGGGACATCTGCAAAAAATGTGACTATTGACTGCAGCAACTTAGTACAGGCATGCAAGGAATACAGCTGTACTGGAAGTAGTTAGACAAATTTATTTATGTATCAACAGTGCTGTTTAACACTTTATTGGTATTCCTGATAAGTGTCTGTGAAATGTAAACACAGTCATATCTACTCATAACATGAGCTACCTTAACCATATACCTTTTGGTTCCTGGAGTGGGAGAAAATGAGAGCATTATGTAACTGAATTCATTTTGCATTCTAGAACTATTACAGTATTATACTTGAGTGCAGTGACAGTATAACACACATGCATGGAATACAGCCATACTGCATTTATTAAAACAAATTTGTTTAGGAATCCGCAATGCTGCTTAACACTTTATTGGTATTGCTGATAAATGTCTGTGAAGTCCACATAATATGCATCCATAGAGTGGGCTACCTCATCCATATACCTTTATTACCTGGAGTAGGAGGAACAGAGAGCATTATGTGACTGATATTGGACTGGAGACAGTGTTAGACTTGACTGTAGCAACCTTACTATATGCAAGCAATACATACAGCTCTACTGCAATGGTTATGACAGCACAAACTTGCTGTACACCATTTTGCTTACTGTTATTGGTATTGTTTATTGCAATGCAGTTGTTATTGTTCATGTATTGCACTACAGCTCTAATTGCCCATTTACTGCACTATAGTTCTACTTGCCCATTTGTTGCACTACGGTTTTTATTGTGTATACTTTATTGCAGTAAATGCTTTACTCCTTCTTGCTTACTGCAATACAGTTAGCATAATAAATCCATACTCGCCACACTCATGGTGCATCATGGCCAGGCACTTGGCAAGAAATTCAACATTACGAGCCATCTCAGCTGCAGCTGTTGGAAAATAAACACCATTATGCATACCAGTTTTGCAGACATTCAGCTTGCAGTTTGATAAAACAGTGGAAAACATACTTACATGTTTGTGGGGCATTCCCAGCTTGTGCCTCTTGGGCCCAGATGTCCACGGTTCACCTCTTTCTTCTCTTCAGGTTGTTAAAATGGTGGCGACACTGCTCACCTCTACGGATGATACCAATAAGACTGGCGAGTTCCCTGGCCAACTGGTCTCAGGCCTCCGCCTTACATTGTGAGCCCTGGAAACTGTCCTGCATTACCCCATGTCTGCACCCAAAAGCATGCACGTTCACCAGTATTACCTGCCATATCAACAGATGATTAGACTCCAGTGAATGGTGCAGGATTTCCACCTATTGGCCTTAATATAGGCTGTTTTCCCACCCTTACACATCATTGAGTAACATTCAAAAAAGTGCTGCATTGCTTAGCATCACACAAACCAGCTAAGTAGTGTGAAAACTTGCACAACCAAGGTTTTAGCTAAGCTTAGCACAGTGCAAGCAGCAATAGCAGTTAGCATGTTTAAGCAGTGCTCAGCATCATGCAGCAGTGCCATATTTCACAAATTTGTTTTTAAAATTAAACATATATAATAAATTACAGACATCTTATGACTGCTATGGACTCGAACCCAGGACCTACTAAGCAGTAGGTTGTAACTCTACCCATTTAGCTACTTGGATAGTATGAAAGCTAGTATACCTTCACATACACTACTGGGCTACGTTGCTAAGCATTGTGGCGCACCACATAAACATGCTTAAATAGACCCAGAAATAAGTAATTAATTACATCCAGCTTCTATTTCTAGATGTCTGACATTATTTAGTGAATTAATTTCTCACTGATTTGCCACAAAACAACAAATTTTAAGAGGAACAGACCTAAAATATGATCCAAGCATTCCAGACATTCTGTGAAAATCTGGACAGTTGTGAGCTATGGACTCAACTCCTTGCATTACAAGTAGTGGTATGGGTAGAGAATTGAGGCTCTTGATTCTTGTACCTAAGGTACAGGTTTTGGGACACATACACACACACACACACACACACACACACACACACACACACACACACACACACATGAAATGAAGCAAGTCTAGTCTGTTTCAGCAGTAGAAGCAACACACACCCTTGGCAGCAATAACATGAAGCAGAGCACATCAGCAGCTAAGAAAACACACAAAAAAATTCTGTCTTGGAAAATATGTCAGCATGTCAGCAGAGCATACTGTTTTAAAATTGTGTGGGAAAAACAGGACATCTGTATGACAATGCATATGACTGGACTGGAAGAACAGGAGGTGATGCTATGGGAACCCCACCCCCCCCAGCTATGCCACTGGTTGCTCACCCCTCCTCCCTCTCCCTATTGGCATCCATTGAACACATGAGAAAAGAAACTTAATTAAATAAATAAATACAAATTGTGCCCTTTACAAGGCTGGCCTCTATGGAGCCATAGGCAGTCGCCTAGTTCATCTATGCCTAAGGCCAGCCATGACTCCTCTTTTTGACCTTATGTTATGATTTTTCAAGGTCAATGCAATGACTTTTAATATTCGAAGGTTGATAGGTATGAGTAGGATGAGGAGGCAGAGAGTAAGAGTTGTAAATATAACTAGCAGCTATTGTTTTTTCCTTTGGAATGCAGGGTAGATAGCACATACTGATATGGCTCATGAGCTGAAGGGGTGAGATGGGGAAGAACATATAAAGTTTTAATTTGAATAACCTGTACTGTCTGTTTCATCTGTTTCTTATTTTTGCTCTTAGGCATACTTCTCCTTTTATGTCCAACATTTTTTTTTTCTGTTCTTTTTTCTATTGGATTATGAACAACTAGAAACATAGTCTTAATATGCAGTGCAGCTATATGTTTGTATATAACTAAACACCCATAAAATGTGGTATAAACAAGGAAAAATGGTGATGCTTCCTTTTTTCCTAACAATGTAAGATCATGATTAGATGATCAGAGTAGTGGGTTGTATTGCTTTTGCTGTACCTTCCATTGATTAACCTAGGCAGTGGCTGACAGTCAACTTCAGAAGCATAAGCAACTTCAAAAGAGAAAGTTCATATTTGCTCTGATAAAGAATGAACCACAACATTTCAAATTAATGAAGAAAGTTAAACATTTCTGGGACTACAAGGGTTAGCCAAGATTTGAATTCCATGCTGCTCAAACATGAGAAACAAAGGGTTTGAAGTGACTATGGAAACCTGGTTTACTGCACCACTTTGTTGTTTAGGCTTTAAAGCCTGTTTGTTTTTACAGTACACCAGCAGCTTGCACTGCACTGATCCAGGGTGCTCTAAGTTTGACCTCTGGAATGGTGAGTCTCTTGACAATGTGTGCTATGAGTGCATGTACTCCTTTGGCAATGGTCCTGGGTTAAATGTTGAAAGAGACGGAGACTAGGTGGACTGTAGCACTCATCTAGTACAACAAGCCATACTTTTGTGGAGGAATTCATTGGTTACAATCTGGACAGGATGACAGACATACGGAGATGTGTAATATGTTTAAAATAGATCCCATGACTGGCACAAATAAATTCATCTGCAGATGAAAACTGGCAGATGCATTTAATTTCTTGAGAAGGGCTTGAATGTTCCAGGTATCGATCAACATTGCATGGCAGACATCAGAGAATGCATTTATTGATTGACTGATTGTCTTTTGTTTACTGGGAAAGTCTGACTGGGCACAAGTCCCATTTTCAGTGAGGGCCTGGGGAGAAAACTCTACATAAAATATGTTTTTACAATGAACAACAGTAAAGGGAATAAACATTTTAAGTAATATTTTTCAGGTAATATTGATACATATATAGTAAATACATTTATTGTATACTTTAGAAGTTATTATTATACATAAGTCAAAACATGTTAACTTGTAATAGCTGGAGGTACAAGAGCAGTGATGTACATAGGTTCAGTATATGCGTATTGACATTAATGAGGTAGGATGTCACTAGAGCAGGAACAGAAAATAGAGTAGAAGCTGGAAGGGTATAAACAAAATTAATCAATAAGAACATAAGTAGAACAAATTCTGATAATAGATAGGATGAGATAGTACAGTAGATATGCAAGGAGATGAGGTGGGTAAGGAGGGGGTAGGGTAGTTGGAGGAGCGGTAGTTGGTGTGAAAGAGAGAGAAAAAAGACAAGGGACAAGAAAGGTGAGACAGTTAGGGTGAATGATGGATTGTTAATGGAAGAGAAAGGGAAAGAAAGGTGGATGTAGTCAGAATAGGAGCATGAACTTAGCTATGAGGAAGTTATGTGTTGTTTTAGGTTGTGCTTGAAATGTGTGGCAACGTTTTCTTGTTTTAGGGTGGGAGGAGTGGAGTTCCAGTGCTTAACAACATAGGTTGAGTAAAGTGAGTCACCTGCACTGTTATGAGACTTGTTCCTGGTCAGGAGATATTTGTTCTGTGAGCAGAGATTCCTAGGAGATGAATAGTGCTTGAAGATGTTTTGTAGTGATGGCCAGGTGTTTGGTTTGTGTATTTTATGGTCAGTAAGCACTTGGGAGTGGGTAAGGTAATTAGGTAGCTCGAGCCAGTGTAGGTGTGTTAGTGCTAGACAGTGATGTGAATAGTTTGGTAAATTGGATGCAAATTTAGCTGTTTTATTGTACTAAACCTCTACTTTACTTTTTAAGGTGAAGATTAGTCAGGATGGGTGCTGTATAGAGAAGTGAAGGGAGAAGGTATGATGCTGCTAAACAATTCCTAGAACAGTCAGTGAAAAAGGCGTTGTTTCTGTAGAGGAAGCCCAGCTTTTGTTGAGTTTTCCCGATGGCTTGATTGATTTGCTGATCATATTTTAAGAAATCATCAGTTATAACACTAAGAAGCTTTGTGTTTGGACACTATTTCACTTATGGTATTATTTGCTGAAGTGATGTTGAACGACTGTTTCTGTGCTGATAGAGATTTGGGCAAAAACAGCATTATTTTTTTTTTTATTTTAGCTTTTAAAAGTAGTTTATAGTCATCTAGTCAGGCATCACCTGTGGAAAAGGAGTACTGGGTCATCTTGGGAGTAGCGGTAGACTAGGTCCACAGTGTATGAGAATGCCATTGTTTGTGTATTGTACTATGGAGGCTTCCTTCGTAGCTTTGCAAAGATTATCGGTAAATATGCTCATCAGTAAAAGGCCTAGAGTAGATCCCTGAGATACACCAACAGGGGCAGAATGAAAGGGGGAGAAGTCTTGTTAACATTTTACAGACTGGAGGCTATTGGTGAGATAGCTGTGGAACCAGCTAAGGGATGATATGGGAGAGTCCTAGAGAGAATAGGAGTGCAGCAGGAGTTAGTGTGAAACTGTCTCAAATGCTTTTGACATGCCTAAGAAGAATTTGATGGCAAATGAAGTCTACTTGAGTTTTTCTGACTGTTCAGTTGCAGGGCTACTATATAAGCTGTTACTTCTGTATACAAAACAGTCTGTCTTCTTTTGCATCTCACTAGAGTTGCCTAATGTGTGCCTATTTCTGCATTCCTATAAGGGTGAGGAATGCATTACCTAATAGGAAAGACTGTGCTATTCAGCTGCTGTTATGTCTGTAAAAATAATCCTCACTCCTCACATTACCTAGAAGGCACACCTCCTGTAGCTACAGACCGAGCCCCTTTGTTCCTGAATTGAGTTTTTAATCTGTTTATTTTTGGCTTTGTAATTTTTAATGAATCAGAGGGTAGTTGTCATATTCTTCTGCTCTCTTCTTCCCAGTATGTAATAAAGATATTAAGTTCCATTAGTCCATTTTTACATAACTTCTAGTCCAGGCCATCACTTTAACTACATTAACTGGGACTGAGTCGATCCAGTGTCCTTGCAAAAATGTAGCATCCAAAACTGCTCTAGAGTATTCCACAGTCATAAAGAGCTCCAGCAATGCTGTATCAGTTCAGGTTTTCAAAGGCCAATATTAATTTGTTTAGTGTTTTCTAAATACATAAAGAAATACAGCAACCATCCATCATGTAGCTGTTAATTTCAGTAATGAAGGCTACAGGCTTACCTTGCATGTAAAACACAGAGACTGCGAGCTGAACATGTAGTAGCGCTAAACGTAGGCAAACTGTTTAGTTAAAATGCTGTGATAAGGCAGGAAAATATAATGGTAACAACTGTTCAGGAAACCATGTCATGGGAAGTGCTAAGGAATCTAATGACCTCTGATTGATGAAGATGACTTTTTTGGTTGTGAAGATCCCTTCCCCAGGTTAAATTATACTATTCAGTAAAAGGAGAGAGACAAACTGGCACAAAATAAGTCATGTGGCACTTCTGTTTTTTTTTTTTTTCTTTCATCACTATTACAAGAATCCTGTCTGTGGCAGAAAAACATGAAGATATCAGAACTGGGCTATAAAATATTGATCTGTTTTCTGGTTGGGCTACCATTTGCTAAGTACTTGTATCCCTGTGGCTGTCTGCAACTACAGCAGTTGTTAAGGTGTTGAACCATGTACCTGGAGACGTCAGTTTGAAATCTGTCAGCTTCCACTTGTATGCTATGAGACACTAAAAAATCTCTTAAGTTACTTGTGCTTTAAGAGTTCCTTTCTAAAAGGTACTTGTATATTCATGTGGAACTATCAGTTTACAATAAATAATAATAATAATCATAATAATAACAACAACAATAATAATAATAAATGCATAAGAAAAGAAAATTACATTTCAGTGATGAATTGGAATGATGTGTCAGTGGAATGACTGTCAGAATTGTAGGAATTGGGTGTGGCCTTGCAGGATCGTAGCAGAGATTTTGCCTTGTAACAAGAAGCTAGATAATTATAGGCATAAGCAGTCCTTCCTCCATAATTGGAAGGGCCACGTAAGGAATAGTGATGGGTACTTTGATGGATTTCTTAAACACAACTGGTCTGGCATGTAAACTTCAGCATGGCTTTCATGCATGTGAGGTCATGACAGTCTTAACTGATTCTTTACAGCAGAGGTGTGCACAAATGGCCCAGTAGATTGTGTTTTCCTGGATTTCACCAAAGCCACTTTGCTCTGCCAACATTGGTGGGTAATTTTAGAACTAAGGAGTATGTGGGTGGGACTCATCTTGGTGAAACAGATAGAGAATTGGCTGACCGGCAGAAAATAAAATGTGGTGATTGGGGGGGGGGGGGTGCAGTTACATATGTAAATACATATGGCCAATGGTATTCCCTAGGAGTCTGTAAACTTATATTCTGTTTAAAATTTGTGTGTTGGACTTAGGCTAGAGCAGGACTGTAGGATCAGTCTGTTTGTGGATAACACAAAAATAGGGGCTATTGCTTAAGTGATGGAATAGATCTCTAAAGGCCCTTTTAGAGGCTAGCAGACTGAGCTATCAAATGGAATCTGGGGATCAGTACCAAGCAATATATAGTGACAAAATTTGGATGACAAAATCAGGGATGTGTATGTATTATAGAAAACACAGACAATGGAACATAGGCATGATGTAATACTTCTTATTGGAACAGCATAGGTTTTGCAAATATTTTTTGAATTAGCAGTAGCTTTGTTAGGAGTTGCTATATCACATCTGTGCTCTAGTGTCTTTTATGTTTTCTGTTTGTGAACCAACACAAAGATAGTTTTTTTCTGCTTTACATTATAGGGGAGACGTGGAGTAGTCAGTGGAAGAAATGGGTTCTTACCATGAAATTTACCAACAATGCATTGAATTGCAGGCTACTGGAAAAAGTAAAGTGGAATCCCTAGCTAATGACTTTCTGGCTGTTCAAACACACATACCAATGATGCACAAAACACAAGTAAAGAAACTGTTAGAAACAAGTATTGCAAAATACTAAAACTGAAACACCATAATTTAAATTTTTGGTAGGAGGGAGTATGCTCCTAATGTACACTCCTCCTACCCTGCCTAGTTGACATACTCTTATACCAAGACATTCATTTTCTTCTCCAGCTGACTGTCTCAGAGACCCACACCCTACAATCTTAGATCACAATCCTCTACCTCTCTCCCTCTTCACCCCACTCACAGAACCTCACTCCACTGACCACAGCTTCTCAGTAATGGCACCTCAGACATCACCTCCTTACCCAAACTTAGATGTCAGTTCAAGAAATGTTTATAGATATGCTGGTTGTAAATGCCTTTATTCACAAGGCATTAATTAGCTATGTAACTCCACTGCACTCAATCAGGCCTCCCTCCATAAAGTCACCTTATAAGTTAATGCCTAGGCATTCATGCTAAATTAATCCTCCTCGCTATCCTGTACCCTCATCCAATCTCTCCTCATTTCCACTCCAATACTTCTTCACCCTCACAGCACCCATTTCCCTCTGTTGTACTTTACTAATGGCTCTATCTTGTCATCCACCGCTCACCTTATTATCCTGTTTGTTACTGTAGCCTAAATTAACCAACAATAACTTTGGAGGTAGAATTATACACATTGATATTAGATAAATTCTGACTTTGATAAGTTGTTCTGTATTGTAATGTGTGTCCAGGACACAAGGTGGAAGGGCAGTGCAGCCAAGTCATGTGTCTGGGGATCCAGAGTCTATTAGTCAGGGAGAGGACAGACAAGAAATGGTGTGGGAATTTCAGTGAGACAGAGTCTTCTGAATACAGTGATAGATGTCAGAATTAGTGACACATTTCTGTCTATCAGACTCCATTGTAATGACATGGCAGTGTTTATAATGTCATCCTATGTCCCACAGTAGGATTGTAATGGCAGGGAAACAGTACATGCAGGCAGTATTTGCTTTCTGGTTATTGTATTAGATAGACTCCCACTATGTTAGACAGATGTCTATAATGCTGCTATAATGTTTTTATATGCTTATTATGTTTTTTTGTGTTCTTCATCTGTACTGTTGACTAGCTTTTTGTCTACTGTTGCTTTCTACTCACTTTTCCCAGGTTGAGCCTAAAATCAGTCCACCTGGATCAATGCTCTACCCTGGTCAATAAATACATAAAATCTTTCTTGTGGGGACTAGAACCACTTGGACTTTACTCTGCCTCTATGGTCTCTGTCACCTCTATGTGCTTGTTTACCCAGCTATTTCACTGCTAAACCTTGAACATGAAAGGGGCATTGCATCTAAATCAAACTGAACTTGCTAGAATCCTATGTGTAAGGTAAACAACATCTAAAACTGAAAGTATGCTGAAGTTAAATTGAACTATACATGCCAAAAAGTGTAGTTATTCTGATATACCTGAGATTTCTTTTGTGGGAAAAAAAGAACCTTTTTTATTCATTCATCATTTAAATAAACATGCCTTAAAATGACAACTAGGTACAACACTTAGTTTTTGCCACTATTTCTCTCTTTCAATATATATATATATATATATATATATATATATATATATATTTGTATGCGTAACCACCAGTCACTGTCTTTGTGTGAAGATCCTTCCACCTCTCAAAAACATGCTTGTGTTTCCATCTGAAAGAAGAAAGGTACCACATTCAAACCCAACCTCCCCAGCTGAACATGAGAGGTATGCCGACAAAGTACATCCATAATTGAATGGCACTGGGGAAAGCAGCAGCACAGGCTCTAGGCTGTGTCTATTAGGTGCAGAGTTATGTACATCAGCCATTTTAGGCATCAGCTGTGTTGTACAGTGTCCTTTAAACAGGAAAGTATGGATCACATACTGTGTGCCATGTCTGGGCTGGCCACTCGAAGATGTAAAAACTGTCTCTAGGTGATTTGCCATATTGACTAATAATGGCAAAAATGGACATGACTATTTGCTGATGCTAAGTGTGTTGAAAGCCATGTCTACTCTAATTTGCCCCATGATAATGGTTGGAGAGGTCTGTGTGTCCCTGTTGGCCAGTGCATGCCTACCTTAAAGCCCAGAAGCCCTAGGTCAATAAGCTACTTACTGGCCAGTGTCCATTTGCCCAGACTCAGTTACCTGGGATCACTTGGTTGAGTTAAAGCTGGACATAAAAATAGTCAACCTGTCCAAAAGGCACTAAGGATTGCTACCCTGAAAATAGATTCACTGATAAGATGCAGCTTGGAAGTGGATGACACTGGACATCCTCTGTATCCAGCAGACAAGATGGAAGGGCAGTGCAGCAAAGCCATTTGGCTTATTACTCAAGAGGAAGACAGACTAGAAATGGTGTAAGAATTGTGGTGAGGGAGAGACTTCAGGATACAGTGAGGGATGTCATCATAATTAGTGACGGATTCATGGCAATCAGACTTTAGTGTAAGGATAGGGCACTATTCATAATCTCAGGCTATGCCCCACAGCAGGACTGTGATAGCAAGGAAAGAACTACATTCAGGCAGCAGCTGCAGGACTATCTAGATAAAGCAGGATGACATGAGATGGTGTTTATAATGGAGACCTAAAAGCACATATCGGGACAGACAAAACAGGATATGAGGACCCTCTGAGTCCACATGGGTGGGGCAGCAGAAAGTAAGAAGGAGAGGCCACTCTAGACTTCTGTCTTGATGGTGGCTAGCACATGGTTCAGCAGGAGAACCAGTCACAAGATCACATACAAGAGGCCCAAAATGCAACTTTAGTAAGTAAAGGACATTTGGGTACAACTAGAAATTGTAAAGTCATCCCCAGTGAAACAGTTGGCCCACAGTATAAACCACTGGTTGCCACATTCAGCTGCAAGCAGTAGTTAGAGAAGGCTGTGAGGTCAACCAAGACTAGGCTGAAGGCCTGGAAGTTGTGTGTAGAGAAAGCACAAGAGTTTAAAGAATTAATAGGGGGGGTCTAGCACTTCAGGAAGAAGACAAAGTAGATGGAAATGAAGATTAAGAACGGCAGTGCCTCAAAACAACACTTGTATGAGGACTACAGATCAGATATGAGACCAAGCCTGGTATGGAAGTAAGGTACATAAGAAAAGGTGGTTGTAGAATGCAGAAGTACAGAAAGTCACCAAAAGAAAGTAGAAGTGCTGGAAGTAGTGGGAAAGAGAAAATTCAGACCAGGTAAATAAGGAATACTGGTTGTCTGACAAAGAGGCTAAGAGAGCAATTGCAGTAGCGAAGAACAAGGCATTAGAAGCATTCTACCAGTTTCTGGAAAGTGACTCAGTAGATGGCATAAAAAAGCTCTATCAGCTTGGAAGACAAAGACAAAGTTAGTGGAAAAAGTCATCAGATACCCTTCATAAGGGATGCTAGCAACAACCAGTTCACCAGTCCACATAACATCAAAGACAGATGGAAGGAGTACTTCCATCAGCTTCTGAATGAAGAAAACCCCACAGAAGTGGTACTGCCCTAGACAAAGCATACGGTGAAAGAGTAAGAGGAACCCACCATAGAAGAACTAAGAGCACCACTAAGAAAAATGAAGTCAGGGAAAGCAGCAGGCTCATATGAGGTCACAGCAGATATAATCAAGATGTTGGGTGAGTTAGTGGAAAAATGGCTCCTTAGAGTACTCCTAGCAGTATGGAGATAAATCAGTATTCCAGATGACTAGATAATAAGCATACTAGTACCTCTGTACAAGAACAAAGGGGGCATGCACAACTGTGGGCAGTACAGAGGTATTAAACTCCTGTCACACTGCATGAAAGCTCTGGGCAGGGTGACTGAAAAAATGAATACACAGAGTAGTAGGAAGTAAGGTGGAAGATGAGCAGTTCAGATTCTTATCAGGATGCAGCACAACTGACCCGATGTTTGCAGTGAAGCAGGTAGTCAAGAAGAAGCTAGAGATGAGGAAAGATTCCAACTGGGGATTCCTAGACTTGGAGAAAGCATATGACAAGGTCTCAAGAAAGCTGATTTGGGTGGTCATGTGGTGGTTCCAAGTCCCAGAAACATTAGTAAAATTGGGGAAGGCTATATATAAGGACCCAATAACTCAGCTACTAACAGTGTTTGGTCTTACAGAGGGATACACAGTATGAGTGGGTGTGCATCAGGGATCAGATCTGAGCCCACTGCTGTTCATACTGGTGATAGACTACATTAGCAAACAAGTCAGAAGAGGCAGATCACCAAAGCTGCTGTATACAGATGATGTAGCATTATAGGCAGACTCTGAACAAGAACTTCAGCAAAGCATAGGGGAATGGAATGCAAAACTGAAGGCACATGGTAATGGCAGCAAATAGGGGAAATCAGAAGAAGCTGAGAATTGAGACAGAAGGGAAAAGTGTGGAAAAGGTGAACAGCTTCAAGTATCTGGGAGGGGATGAGGAGGAGAAAGGAAGTCTGAATGAGGAGGTCAAAGCTAGAATCAGAGGGGCTTCAACCAACTGGCACAGAGTGTCATGGGTAGTGTATGACAGAAGAATGTTTAATAAGCTGAAAAGCAAGGTGTACAAAATAATGCTGTGCCCAGTACAACTGTATGGCATCATATTTAAAGGTTTTAAATTCTTAAACTATCCCAATAGATTAGCATGACTCTATACTCAGTAGCCTGTGCAATGAAGGCAGAGAACAGTTGAGGAAGCTAGAGGTGATGGAAATGAAGTGCCTGAGACATGTGGTAGGATACTTACTATGGGACAGAAGAAGAAGAAGAAGAAATAAGACATCATATCAGAAGCCCAAGTATCTACAATTGCAGGGAAGGTTAAGGAGAGCAGATTATGGTGGTTTGGACACATTTCCAGGAAAGCAGAAGAAAATCTGGTAAGAAAGATTTGTGACAGACAGGAAGAAGGCAATAGGAAAAGAGGGCATCTGACAAAGAGATGGATTGATCGTATGAGAAATGACCTATGACAATCAGGCAGGACTGTTGAAGAAGGTAGGAGAGTGGCATTGAATCAATAGAGATGGCAGCAGTAACACAACACCCCAACCCTATGTAGAAAATGGGAAAAAGGGGGTTTATGATGACTGCAGGTGTTTGTACTGTCACTAGTTTTATGAAAAAAAATATGTCAAAGAAGATTGCAGAAGGCTACTGAGTATAGAGTCATGCTAATCTATTGGGATAGTTTAAGAATTTCAAACCTTTAAATCTGATGTCAATTTTCACGCAATCCTTGACAGTGGTTCGGTTCCGAACCTCGCAACAGACTTGGCCATATCTTCCAGCTTGCGTTCTCTTCACAGAGATTACCTCAGATCTCATTTGCTGCTTCGCAGACCAGACTCATTAGCTTCCTTCTCTCTAGCCTTGGCTATAACAGTGAGTAAATCTTTAATTTTTCTTCCTCTTTGAATTTATTATTTATCCCTTATAAAGAAGTTACTGTCTAGTTCCTTTCACTCTATCTACCCGCTCCTCTTAACTTCATTCACTTCCTTTCCTTTCCTACAGTTAGTAGAATTTAAGTACTGTTGCTGGCACTTTCTTCCTATCTATTACCTTTTAGGTATTCTTTTTTACTATCGCTGGTATTTTTTTCTCTAATTTTTCTTTAATTAACAAAAAAAAAAAAATAAAATCCTTTGATTCTTTCATCACTCTATTTCCTTTGTACGGGACTGTTGTGACAATTATTCCTACTTTACAATGGCTGATCAAAAGCAACCTTCTCCTGCTAAGTCTAGTAAAGGCACCTCAGGTTTCAAAAGATACCAAAAATGTGAAGACAAGATGCCTAATTTTGATAATCATTCCGTATGTGTCTATTGCCTGGGGAAAATCCATTTACAGGAGGACTGCTCAATCTGTCATGAGTTCTCTACTTGAACCCTGACTGAAAGAAAAAATAAATTAATATTAAAAGGGCTTCTTAAAACTAAATTTGATGAGACCTTATCTGAGCCTAGACTTGAAACTAGCACTGCCTCATCATCTTCCTCTGTTTCAAGGAAAAGGCTTTCTTCAGTTCCAAGGTCTTTGGAACCAACTAAGAAAGTGTTTTAAGTCATCCTCAGTACCAAAGAGTTCCTCGGCATCAGAGCATCAGAGGATTTATCTGCTTCGAAACCCAAGCTCCCCACCGAACTGAAAAGAACTTCTGCTTCTGCACCAACAGATTCCTCGGTGCTAAAGCTATTACAATTACCAAGAACTAAATACTCTCCTTCCACTGACCCATTCAAAGACTTGCCACCCAGCCCATTTATAGAAACAAGACCCCCTAGATCTCCCTCCTCATCTTCCATTCGATCTACTAAGAGTCTTTCTGTGACTGATATATTCAGACTGGTGGATCAGCTCCTGATGGCTAGGGGGTTACCCTCAGTTCCTAGGCATGCTGGCCTTGGAGCTAGCCTAGCTATAACTCCTCTGTACCCTCCTCCTCCAACTCCCATCGAGACCTTGGAGCTCTCTGTTCCAACTCCTCTGGCATTGACTGCTTCGGTTCCAGTAGCATTCTCAGCTCTGGTTCTGAGAGTTGTCTTGAGTTCCTCCGAGCCTTTGGCACTGGAGGTCTCTCGGGGTCATGATTCGCTGGTCGGATCCAAGGGGCTTGGATCGAGTTCTTTTCACTCTGAACCATCCATGTCCCTTGGCACCTCAGCCTTTATAGAATTGACCCAGGCTTCTGTTCCAGAGGCTGCCTCTTCAGTGTGGGGTGTGACCTCAGTTCTAAAGGAGTCCTATTCAGTTCCGGGCTCCCATCCCTCTATGGGTTGTCAGCTTTTAGGATAATGGAGAAAGCATTGTCCATTGGGACTTTCAGTCTTTACCATCCCTGTTGGGACAGAGTTCTACCTCCTCTAGACCTGAGCTATCATCAATCTCGCCCCTGGGACACAGGACAGAGGGCAAAAAGTCCCAGGTGACTCCCACTTTAGTGGTCTCCTCTTCAGACACTTTTCTGGATCATTCCCCCAAGGAAGTCCCTGCAAAGAAAAAGTGCAAAAGGAAGCACCTGGACTCCCCGGAAGAGTCCTTCACAGAAGATACTTATTTTGATGAGGGGGAGGGCTCCCCTCAGGTCACTCCCTGATATTGTTTCCTTTGGGGACGTCCTAGAAATCCTAAAATAGAGGGGTGGCTGATCCTCCATTCGACCTTCCTTGGATGAATCAGTACACCCAGAGACTTTTTATGCCCAGCCCTCTATTTTTTGGATCTCTCCACCCACTGACGATCTTATTAAACTAATCACTCAGCGGTCGTGGAAGATACCTGACTCCATAGAGCCAATCCCTAAGAGACCTGACCAGATATTATCGGCCCCTAAAGATGAACCACTTTGGTCTAAAGGGATTCCTGTTGATGCCATGGTGATAGCAGCCACCACCAAAAGTAACTCGCTAAAGAGAGTCCGACTATCCATCCTCCTAACAAAGAGTCTAGGACATTGGATAGATTTGGGAAGTGTGTGTATGCTTCAACAACCTTCGCTCTAAGGTCCTTGAAATATATGGAAAACTTTACCAAATTACAGAGAGATTTGATTAAAGAACTTTCAAATACTCTCTCAGGAGCAGTGACTGAAGAGGTCCGTGACAAAGCTTCCTCTCAGCTTGCAACCTTTGATGCTATCTCCAACTCATTCATGAGGCTCATTGCCCATGCAGCTGAAGGGATGACCATAGCAGCGGGTTCAGGCATAGCCACTGGAAGACATTCCTGGTTGCGCTTGTGTGACTTTGTGGAGAAAATTAAAGTGTCATTCATCAATGGTCCATTTGATGTATCCACCCTTTTTGGTCCAGAGGTAAAAGACACCCTAGCCAGATGTGAGAAAGATGGTAAGACCCTATCTGCCATAGGCATATGTTTCTCCACTCCTCAGAGGCCTTATTCTAGGAACCAAAGAAGTGGGAGACTATGGTTTAAAAATTTTAAAAAGCCTTTCTAAGACTCACAAGGCAAGGACTTCACCCAGGGCAGAGGGGGAAGCAATGGCAGATGCTACCCTAGGGGCAGAAATGGACCTCACAAATTAGGGGACCAGAGAATCTTTCTCTGGAACTTCCTATTAGCATCCCTGAATGGACCCCCATCGCCTTCCTCTGGAGGCAGTCAGGGGGTGATTATCACTGCATCTACCTGCCTGGAAATTGACAACTTCGGACAAATGGGTGCAGAGGATAATATCCAGAGGTTACAAAATTCCACTCTTTGTAAGTCCCAAACCCCAGAAAAAACTCCCAGATGTTCCACCCAATCAAAGAGAAGCAGCAGTCTTAGAAATTCAAGAACTTCTATAAAAAAGAGTCATCCAAAAAGTCCCACCAGACCAAACAGGATCCGGAGTTTACTCAAGACTCTTTTTAGTGCCCAAAAAAACAGGACTGGAGACCCATTTTGGATCTTAGGCAGTTCAACAAGGCAGTTCAACAAACCAAATTCTGGATGGTCTTGGTTCAATCTATACCTACATTTTTGGAAAAAGGTAACTGGATGTGCGCTATAGACCTCCAAGATGCTTATTACCAGATAAAAATGGAAAAAAGCTTCAGGAGGTTTCTGCACTTCCAGCTAGGAGCAAGTCATTTCCATTTCAGAGCATTGCCATTTGGTCTCATCACAGCCCCAAGGGTGTTTACCAAATGCATGGCAGTGGTTGCAGCTCATCTCAGACTTCAAGGTTTTTGAGTCTTTCCGTCTCTCGATGACTGGCTTCTCACCGTTACCACCAGGCATCATTAGAACAGGTAAGAGACTACACCATAAATATTTGTATGTCTCTAGGCATAGCAAATTTTGAAAAGTCCAGCCTTCAGCCTTCTCAGGAACTGGATTGGTGCTCATTTAGACTCAGTTTCAGGGATTGTGTCCCTCCCTCCAGAGAAACTACAACGTATCAGAGTTCAAGTCAGGCAAATTCTTCAGAGCAACAGGGTTCCAACGAAACTTGTTCTTCAAACCTTAGGCTCCATGGCAGCTTCAATCACTCTGGTTCCTTTAGCAAGGTTTCATATGCAACTCCTGCAGTGGTTACTATCATCCCAATGGTTTCTGATACACCAACCAATGTCTCATCTAATTTTGATTACCAGCTATTGCAAAAAGGATCTTAAATGGTGGCTACACTCTGACCAGATTCTCTTGGGATGGCTATTCATTCTTCCTCAGCCCCAAGCCATAGTGACCACTGATGCTTTCCAGATAGGGTGGGGGGTACATTATCTGAGAAGGACAGTCCAAGGCACATAGTCCCAATTGGAGGCCAACTTGCACATCAATGTTCAGGAAATAAGGGCAATGCTGTTAGCATTGCAAGCATTCCAAGATGCCCTTCCTCCCAGAACAGTAGCAACCCATCGATAGTCTGGTATATAAACAAACAAGGGGAAACCAAATCTTACCTACTATGTTGAGAAGCATTCAGAGTTTGGCAATGGGCAATTTCTTCCAACCACTTTCTAATAGCAATTCACATTCCAGGAAGTTCCAACGTGATAGCAGACAAATTGAGTAGGACTATTCTCATGCCTCATGAGTGGTCTCTAAATCCTGTAGTGGTGAACAAGATGTTTCGCCATTGGGGCCAACCTTTTGCCTCTCTTCTGAACAACAAGTGCAGAAGTTACTTTGCCCTAACCCCCCTTCCAGGGGAGTCACCCAGAGATGGTCTCCACGAATGGCCTCCCAGTCTGTTTCATAGTTTCATAGTTTAGTACTAGGCTATCTGCCCTGGGGCATTTATAAGCCTAGCCATAGTGATGTGGCTTTTGCCACCCCATGTAATGGTACAAAAGTGTACAGAATAGATTTAGACTACTGTGCCTCTGTCTAGTAGTGACACAGAGATGACCCCTGGGGTAAACCTACGATCTCCCATCCACTCATCAAGATTTCTCTTGAAGAGAGTCAGTGAGGGGCTCTGCCTAACATGAACTGGGATTCTGTTCCAGAGTATGGGAAGCCTCTGAGTTATGAATCTGTCCCTCCAGCATGTCCTATTCATATTTGTGCTGAGGTTTAAATCTTTAGCTCTCGTGGTTCTGATGGATTTGGATTTTTTGAGGTGGAGCATGTCCATCAATTCCTGATTGGACATGGCCTTGTACATCAGGCACAGATCACCTCTGAGTAGGCGGTATGCTACTGAATAGAGCTGGAGTTTCTTTAGTATGAACATATGACATATGTTGGAGACCCTTGATCCTCTTGGTGAGGTACTTTTGGGGTCTCTCTAGCTGTTGCAAGTGCCGGGTGAGGTACATACCAAATGAGGCATTGTACTCAATCATGGGCCTGATAAGGGAGGTGTATAGGGGTACAATAACCTCCTTTGATCTGGATGTGAATCCCTTCATGATAAGGTGGGCAAGGTAGAAAGTCTTTCTAACCACTTTGGCAATGTGGGTGTCAAATGAGAGGTCACTATCGACTTGGGTCCCCAGGTCTTTGATTACTTTTTCCGTACTCAGTGGGTTACTGTCTATGTGATAATTTGTGGGTACTTTTTTTTTCCCAAAGGGGATGACTATACATTTTTTGGCATTTAGTTTAAGGCCATGACTCCGGCACCAGTTGTCCGTTTCAGTGAGGCCTTTCTGTAGGATGTATGTGTCAGCTGGTGTATCAACTATGGTGCCTAGTTTGCAGTCATCTGCGAACTTTGTCAGCCACAACCCTGCCATGTTTGCTTTCACATCTGAGAAATAAATGCCGAACAAGATGGGTCCCAGGACAGAGCCCTGTGGGACACCACTTCTGACTGGCTTTGTGTCTGACATGGCTCCAGCGATTTTGACTTTATGGGTTCTATCCTTTAGCCAGTTTGCAACCCATCTTGTGACATATGGATTTACATTTAAGCTGTTGAGCTTGTCTATGATGCCAGAGTGTGGTATTGTGTAGAAAGCTTTAGCCAAGTCCAGGTAGGCTGTATGGACTGCTTTGCCCTCGTCAATGGCTCTAGTGACAGTTTCGAAAAAGTCAACCAGGTTCAAAAGGCAGGATCGGCCCTTTACAAAGCCGAACTGGGTGGGATCAAGTGTCTGTAAGTCCCCAATGTCTCTGTTTATGAGTTCCATAATGATCCTTTCCATAGCTTTGCAGACCAGGCTGGTTAAGCTTATGGGGCAGTAGTTACCAGGGTCTATAGAGGTGCCTCCTTTGTGGAGTGGGACTACTGTTTCTGCACGCCAGTGTTCAGGTACATATCCTGTAGTAAGGCTAAGGTTAAATAGCATTTTTATGTGCGGGTTTAGCTCCTCTTGGAGTTCACGTAGCACGCAACCCGGGATACCGTCAGGTCCCATTGATGCTGTGTTTTTAGCTTTGCTGAGGGCGGTTCTCACCTGGACATCTGAGATGACAGGGAGGTTACATTCAGCTGGGATAAGTATTTCTTCTTTTGGGGGTGAGGGAGGGGAGAAATTTGCACTGAACCTGTCTGCCAGAATGTTGGCAATATCTGTGGGTTCAGTGTATTTTTTGTCATTGTGAACTACTCTGAACATATCTGGGGGTTTCCGCCCAGGTTTCTAACATAGCTGAAGAAGGCCTTGTGGTTATCTTTATTGTCCATAGCGATTTTTCTCTCAAAGTTGGCCTTGGATGTTTTTATGAGAGAATGTTGCTTTCTACTAGTGCTGATCATAGATGCCTTCTCTTTATGGGATTTTGCTCTGTCGTGCAGTAGCTTCCTTCTTTTGTTATACAATTTGTTTATGGCTGGGGTCCACGAGACAGGACGCCTGCCCTTGGTAGAGAGGGTCTTGGTTTTATTTGGGATTGCATGATCCATGCATTCTTGGAGATGTCCGTAGAAAGTATTTGTGAAGGATTTTGCATTGTGGGATGTGGTTTCCACTGGCCCAGTGGGCTTAAAGGATACCATCTCAGTTTTAAGAAGTGTAAAGTCGGCTTTTGAGAAGTTTTTCACTGTAGTCTTTTGTGTTGGGGGTGGAGGTGAGATATGTATATCCAGGGTGATTAGTTTGTGGTCAGATCTCACTAGTGAGGGGTATACTTCCGGTGTGGAGCACTTTGTCCCCATGTTTGTGATGATCAGGTCTAGTATATTATCTCCCCTTGTGGGAGAGGTGACTAGCTGTTCCATTGTATTTGAATTTATGAATTCCAGGAACCTTTGGGCTAGGGTGTTTGGGCTAGAATAATGCACCCAGTCTATGTTAGGGTAGTTGAAGTCTCCCAATATGATGGTGTTTGGTGAGACATTCATATCCTCCAATGTCTTCAGGAAGGCTGAATGGGGTTCCTGAGACTGGAAGGGTGGTCTGTAACATGCTACTAGTTGTATAGCAGTTTTGCCTATGGTTACTTGCACCTGGATGGTCTCTGATGGTTCATGTGTTGCCACTAACCTGGAGGTGTGGTTGTCCTTGATGAATATGGACACTCCCCCTCCCTTTTTGGTTTGGCCTGAGTTTTGGGGCCGAAAAGCATGATACGAGGTATAGCCTGGTAGCACTGGGGTGCTCTCAGGAGCCTTGAACCAGGTTTCAGTTACTGCACAGACATCGATGTTCTCCATACTGAGGAGTGCTTCGAGAGCCTGCATCTTGAGATTTAGACTTCTGGCGTTGAGCAGCATTACCCTTAATTTTTTTCCATTTTTGTTTTCTAAGGAGGTGTTTTTGTCTTTTCAGCCTTGCCTAAAAAAGGCACTATGGGGGAGGCAAGAGCCTTAGCCAATATCCGGAAGCCCAGTGGTGACAGATGCAAGCCGTCCCTTGCAAAGCAGCCTGGCTTGTCCAGCATGTCATCCCAAGCAGACAGACATTGGATCCCCCTAGAATGACACCAGTATTTGAGCCAATTATTAAAGCTGATCATCTTGTCTTTGTATTGTGGCATCATTCTTGGTGAGGGCAAGATGCTGCTCAGGGTTAGGGTCATACCAGCCTGGGCTACATAATCAGAGAGCTCCTCTATGTCTCTTTTCATGTAGTCCAGGGAGGTATGTCTCAGGTCATTCATGCTGGCATGGACAATGACGGAGTCATATTTGTATTTGCTTTGGAGTGACCTGAGTGCGTGTGTTATGTGGCGGATCCTAGCTCCCGATAGGCAGCTCACCGTTACCCTCTCCTTGTTCAGCCTGGTAAGCGGAATGTCAGTGTGTCTGACTATAGAGTCACCTATTACTAGTGTATCAGGCATGGTGTTTGGCCTTAAGGGCTGTGATAGTTTAACACACTGATTTATTGAAGTATGTGTTGCATGTGTTATGTTTTGAGGTGGCGGATTTTTGGGTGTCTGCTTTGGGAGCCTCTGTTGTTTTGGTAAGCTTTTGTTAGAGCCTCCGAGTATGTCTTTGTGTTATTATGTGTTTGGTTTGCAGTTGTGGTAGGTCTATGTGGGACTGGGTTTGGTGTGTGTGTGGTTACCTTCTCCTCCTGTCTGGTCTTGCCAGTCCTGAGTTGAGAGAGTTCAGCCTCCAGTTTGGCTATATAGTTGCATCTCTCACATGTATTTGTGTTTGTTGGGAGGAGGAGAGGGTTGTCTGTGTACATGAGACAATTGTAGCATTGTCTCAAGATTCCCAGATTAACCAGCTGAACCAGAGAGGATGCTAGTAGTCTACCACTCGACATGCTAGAATATTATAAGGGAGTGCTGTGCCTTTAAGGGAAGTGGCTACTCACAGGGAAGGTAGGTGGATGTAGTGCTTACTTTAGTTAGCGAGTGCTTACTTAGAAGAGAGGTTTAGAGAACAAGTGCTAGGCTTATAATAAAGCGATTAGACTGATTATTAGAAGAGTAGAGCTTTCTTAAGGGAAAATTTGAAGAGCAGACTTGGCGAAGCCAGAAAAAGTTTAACTGGCGCTGCGCAATGTGCACAAACGTGCAAAGCCGTGCAAACGCGGATTTTAAACAGGGAACTTCAAAAGAGCTAGAAATGGTCCAAAACAACCAATTACTACAAGCTCTTGTGCTGAAGTCACTCCTTCAGGGACAGATAGGCTGCTCAAGGCTCCCCACTCCCACTGGTGAGCAAAGAAACTTCCTTCTATCCAAGTAAGGCAATGGACAACACAGGAACTACACCACAACCCAGAACACAGCAAAGCCTGTATACTGGTCTAAACTAGTCGAGGAGAGGCTGGAAAACAAGGATTTTTTTTAGTTTTTTTGTTTTTTGGTAGAAAGCACACAGAAATGCAGGAAACAGTAATAAATCAGTTACACAGGCTAGCACACTTTAGTGGGCAACCTCAACAGTTAAACAAACAACTTTCGACCAATTTTCGACTAAATGAAACTTTAAGTGCAGATAATATATAATGCAACAAACAGTTAAAAAACAGTTTAAGCTTGTTCAAAGTAAGCAAGAGAAGGTATTTCAGGTATATGCCTTTTCCCTGACTCATCTCATACTACAGTTCCTAAAGAAAGCCAAAAGTATGGAGAATTCATTAATCCTCATTGCTCCCTTCTGGCCTCGACAAGTTTGGTTTCCCTACCTTTGGCCTCATCTAATACAGAAACCATGTATTTTGAACCCATTTCCAGATCTGCTAACTCACCCAGAGGGCATGGTTCATCTGAATCTGCAATATCTTAAGCTCACTGCATGGCTTCTCCAATTCCCATGATTGCCAGGCATCATTTCCTTTCTTTTCCTGTCCAATGTATTATTATTGCTCATCACAAGCCTTCTACTAGAAAACTGTATCAAAGCAAATGGGATAAATTTACCAGATGGGTCTTGAATAAAGGATTGGAGGCTTATACCAGTCCCATTCATGAAGGTCTAGATTTTCTAAATATACTTTTCCAATCTGGTTCCTCTGCATCTACTATAAAAGTTAATCTGGCAGCGATTTCAAATTTCCATTCAGGCTTGAATGATTGTTCTCTAATGTCTCACAAACTTTGTAAAGCTTTCTTAAAGGGACTCCTGATACTAAAACCCCCATTTAAAGAACCAGCTCCCCCTTGGGATCTAACTATTATTCTCCAAGTTCTTACTAAGACCCCTTTTGAGCCATCAGCATCTTGTGATTTGAAATATTTATCCTGGAAGATGTTATTTTTTGGTGGCTATTACTTCTTCAAGAAGGGTTTTTGAGTTGCAGGCCCAATCATGCAAATCACCCTACCTAATTTTTCATAAATATAGAGTTGCACTCAGAACAAATCCATCCTTTCTACCAAAAGTAGTCTCCGAAACCAGCATTAATCAGTCACTACAATTACCAGTCTTTTTCCCTAATTTTTCTAACAAAGAGGTATATGCCCTTCATTTACTAGATGTGCACAGACAACTACATTTTTATCTTCACAGAACTAAAAATTTAGAAAATTGGATCACTTATTTGTAGCATTCTCTTCCCTCCATATGTGTAATCCAGTTGCTAAGGTTACTTTAGCTAAATGGCTCAGAGACTGCATCATGTTCCTCTATCACTCTAAAGGACTTCCACTTCCCAAACCAGTTCAAGCCCATTCGACTAGAACTGTGGCGATATCAGCAGTTATTCATGCTAGAGCTTCTCTAGATGACATCTGTGCAGCAGCCACATGGTCTTCTCATCATACTTTTATCACTCATTACAAATTAGATCAGGTCTCGAGGGGTCAAACATCCTTTGGCTCTATGGTGCTTAGGAATATTCTTCCTTGAGACTTCCCAAGGCTAAAGTAGCTGGGGATTCTGTCCCACTGTCAAGGATTGGGTGAAGACTGACAACATCAGATAAAGAAGTTATGTCTTACCATAACGTTCCATTTGTGTTGTTGATCTTCACAAATCCTTGACATCCCTACCCATCTTTCCCCATCCTGAGACTAAGTAGACTGGATTAGTCCTCAGCTAGTTTCCCTTTATGGACTCATATATGGCCTTGTCCTGTATATTTTCTATATTTGACTATATTTTGTTTTTCTATATACTACTTATTGGGCAAACTCGATCTGAGGTAATCTCTGTGAGGAGCATTATGGGTAGAGCCTGGCTCAAGAGTTTGGAGAGCACGAGCTGGAAGATATGGCCAAGTCAGTTCCAAGGTTTGGAACCGAACCCACTGTCAAGGACTGGTGAAGATCGACAACACAGATGGAACATTATGGTAAGACAT
The DNA here is from genome assembly GCF_019279795.1 of Protopterus annectens. Taxonomy (NCBI): domain Eukaryota; kingdom Metazoa; phylum Chordata; order Ceratodontiformes; family Protopteridae; genus Protopterus; species Protopterus annectens. The sequence goes on from NC_056727.1 coordinate 755,150,280, forward strand.
AGCTTCTTTTTTTCTTGGTTAGATATCATTGAGGCCTTTCCATTTGAGCAAAATACTTGAAGGTTTACATATCAAAGGGAGGCATTGTAACTGATGATGCATCTGATAAGGGAAGAGTGCAGTGATTTTATGACTTCCTTTAGTCTTGAGGACATTCCTTTAGAACTTATCTGGCCAGACAGAAGGATTTCTGGACTATTGTGGAAGCATGACGATTGATGAAAGAGAGTGAGACAGTTTCTACATAAATACCCAGGTCTCTTATGACTCTGTCTGTCTGAAGTAGAGTGTCATTTATAGTATATGTGGTAGCGGAGCACCTTTTCTTACCCAAATGCTACTGTGATGCATTTTTTTTTGCATTTAATAACTAAAGACCATTTTCAGTACACCAGGTATGTGTAGGTTCCAACCCTTGTTGGAGCTGTTTATATCAGTTAAGGAATGGATAACAGTACTTAGCGTATAGACAGCAGCAATATTAGTCAGTCACATTTCTGGCATATTTGTTTGAATAAAAACAAAATAAGCACCAAAGAGGAGAAGAGGGGCACCAGCACTGAATCTTGTTTTATTTCAATAGTTACATTTTTACATTCAGAGAGGGTGCTAGCAATTTTCACTACTTGGGATTTGATTGGTAGCCAGTTTTACAGTACAATGGACAACACAGGAATTTTTGTTAAAATTGCCTATTTTTCAGTAACACTATTGTTGAGGATAGTGTCAGTAGCCTGAGACAGATCAAGATAAACAGTGTGCATTGAGTGACCACTGTCCACAGCCACTGTAGTCTTTTTAAATAACCATATAACATTCAGGGGACAGGACCTGCCCTTCACAAAACTGTTTTGGGTCTGGCTCAATTAAGTTGCCTCTGCCCACATTAAAGAGTTCTGCTGACATGTTTCATGGGCTTGCATTTAAGATTGGTGAGGGTGAGGTTCCAAAACTACCCTGGTACGTACAGGGGCTGCTCTTGTGTAGGGAAGTCACAGTGGCTGTTTTCAAGCCACTAAGCATAAACCCTGTGGGTGAATTCTTGAGCAAAGTTAGAAGAAGGTGAAGACAGTACTGGCATGTGCTTAGGCAACTCAGCATGAGAACATCCAAAAAATAGATCTAGACCTTCTGTAAAAGACAGCATCCCTGACTTGTGTTACACTGGCCTTTTAGAGTTTTGACAGTCAAAGTAAATTTTTTTCTAGAAAAAGAGGCTCCGATAGAGTGATATAAGGTCTGGACTGAATCTTCTTTATGTTTATACATTCTACTGTGCAAATCACAAGTGATAGATTCTTAGCCCTTTTTCCCAGCGTCCCTGCATTCCAGTACTGTACTGGTTACTGATTTTACAAATACAAATTCCAGAATCATTAACATAAATGCATGCAAAGACAGTGTAGATGGAAGTGCTTTCACAGGGTAGCAGCTAAATCTGAGACTAAACTATGTGAACCAACAGCAGGTTAGATACTTCAGGGGAAATTACTGTAGTCCAAACTGTCATGCACAACTCCCAGTCAACCACCCATCACTGGAAGTGAAGAAACCAAGAGGTTAACTTGGAGGCTTGAATGTCTGGAAGAGACAGGTCAGATGGCTGAGAAATGAGATCCAGACTGCAATCCAGAGCCCATGGAATGTGTTTCAAATGAGGCCAAAGGTAGGGGAACCAAACCCATCGAAGCCAGAAGGGGCAATGAGGATTACCGTGATCTTTCTTTCCAGTGCTTTTTAAAGAAATTTTGGGATATGAGGTGTCAGAGGAAAGGTGTAAAGGAGACAGGAAGGCCAAATGTGGATAAGCATAGCTACATATGCGAGGTTTCATATCCATCTACTGGAAACACCATTTTCAAACGCCCGGTGCTACTAGACCCAGTCGGCAGCCTTCTCTCCCACATGGTGTTTTGTTTGTTTAAGCTGAGTATTTTTGTTAGATTTTGTGTCTCTGTACTAAGCCACTTTTGGCTAACAGGATGATATGTCTTTAGCTGGGCACTGTTAGTGCATTGGTTCCCTGTTAGTACCTATTTTTTAAACGACAGTGAACTTGTGTGTTCAGAGCTGCTTTCACTGTGCTATGCCTTATATACTTAAACCGATAAGTGCACTAGTCTATAGCCTACTAGAATTAGTTAAATAACAAGTACTGCACCTTATCACTGAATTTGCTTACTCTGTGTGTAATCTGTTTGCTTAAAAGACAGTGGAGTACTCAGTAGATTGAATGTTAAAGTGTAGCAAGGATTTCTTATGTTAATGCTGCATTTCGTATAATGAAGCTAATATAGCATTCACGGAGCTTGTAGCTTAACGTATATATGGTAACTAATGTGAACGGTAGCTGCTCTGTAAAACCTAATTTATTGTATCATAACCTAATGTGATTGAAATGGAAGCCGACCTAACAGGACTGTATTTGTGCTAAGATAAGAAATAACCTAATGAAAATGCTGTTTTGGCAGCTAAGTGTGTGCTATTAGTACAATTGTTTGCCTGATATCCCTAAAGCAGAACTCTACTCAAGGTTACTGACGTACTCGGTAATTCCTGCTCCCTGGGACTGTAAAATAGTAATACATTGCCTCCTAAGCCAGCTACTTATTCTTTCTTTAATTTACTCTCATTTCTGGGTAGTTCCCCTCAAATAAAAACCTGAAAGGACGCTACCCTGCAAAATTTCTGCCTGAGAATATTATACTGAAACCAGCCCACTACAAACTACCAAGGTTAAATGTTGTTAGCTTAATCAACTTTAAATTTTTATTTGCTGTTCTGGGTCTAAAGCACCTATAGTTTGTCCCCCATAACAATTGGCTTACTCCTAATTCTATGTAAATAATAGTCTATCCCCTGTCCTCTAATTCAGTGTTTCTAACCTTAATACCCTGAAAATTATATTACACTACAGCAACCACCACTCCAAAAAATTATACTAAACTACAGCTAAGCTACAGCTATTGAAATAAAGAGCTTTGGCCCCTATATACTTACCTTACAGCTTTAGGAAGCCTTACGAAACCTTGTACTCTGGATCAGCCCCACTCCGCTTGCCTCGCTGCGCTTGGGCTCGCTCCGTGTCTCACCCTGCCTCCAATTCCCACCCACCCCCCCAGTATCACTAGATTTATAGTCATAAAGCCACACACCCTGTTACTAGAACCTATCAGCTTACATCTGTCATCATTTCTCCCACCCATACTCCACTACCTCTAATTCTACCACTTTATCCTCTGTTGTTGTATCACTCAAGTAATGCAGTTCCTTTAACTCACACGCTCCATCACACACAATGATATATGCCTCTCTACTACCCCTTTTACTTGCCCCATACCTCCTTACCTTGTATGAAAACCAGTTTCTCACTGGATTTCAGTACCCAAAAGGCCACACTATCACCCCAGCTGTACGTCCTTGCACCTTTTACCAATCACACAGTACTGTGCCCAGCCCCACAACCTGCTCACTCTATCAACATACCAATCTCAGATACATCAGCTCCAGATCTAAACACTACCATAAACTTACAAATAAATTCCTGAAATTTAGCTCTAGGTTTAAACCTAACCTCACACTTGGTGGTGATATCCACCCTAACCCTAGCCCATCCACTCCAGATAAACTTACCCCTCCTACTTGCAATCGGAGTAATAAACCTAAAATTAATAGGCCATCTAACTCTCTCCTGGCCTGTCATCTCAACATCAGAAGTATAAACAACAAAGTACATGAACTGCATGCACTCCTGACTGTCCACTCCCCTGAGATACTCTGTTTATTCGAAACCTGGTTAAAACCTAACACCACAGATAATGAAGTGTTACCACCTGGGTATAACATACTCAGGCTAGATCGTGCTTCCAGGAAGGGGGTGGGGTAGCTGTCCTCTATAAATCTGTGTTAAATGTCACCAGTGAAGTTATACAACCACCTCAAATTAATAACTTAGAGATTCTTGCCACCAAATTGCAACTTAATAAAAATAAATGTATCAATATCATCTGTATGTAAATTCCCCCAGGAAATAATATATCTACACTCGAATATACCCTTCACTGGCTATCATGTAACTACCCCAAGAAACCATGCTACTCAGAGATTTTAACATAGACTGGAACACCTGTTCCTCAGAATCCCCAACCGCCCATGTTAACCTGCATGCATTTACACAAATGATAACCACCCCTACCAGGATAGGTAAACCTAACCATAAAGAAAGTTTACTTGATTGGATACTTATCAATAATCACCCCAATTGTACACCTCTGGGACCCTCCCTGGTGACTTAAGTGATCACCTTCTCACCTATACAATTAAGCATAAAGCCATTTACCCCCATCGACCCATACTTAGAATGGTAAGAAACAAAAAAAACTTTAACTCTGCCAAATTCCAACAGGAACTAAACTCATGTAAATGGTCAATTCTAAAACACCTCCCCTTAGAGGAAGCAGTTGTATACTTCAACAACAAATTCCTTGAGATCCTTGACTCTCAGGCACCTGTTCGCTCAATAAGAACAAAGGCAAAAACTGAGCAATGGCTTTCCAAAGAGTCCAAACAAAAAATCATCCTTAGAAACAAGCATCGGCATTATGGTGTACCACAAAAGACCCCCAAGATCACATTAAATGTAGTCAATCAAGGAATGAGACTAAAAAATCCATTTTACAAGACAAAAAAAAATATTACTATAATCTATAGCAAATAAATCAAAACAATCCTCAGAAGTTTTGGACAGGTTTAAATAAACTATTACATCCTGGACAAACTTCCACCCTGACCCTTGCTGCAACCATTGATAAACCACCTAATGATGTCTCAGACAGTTTTAACCGATTCTTCACTGAGACAATCCAAGCCCTAGCTAGCCAACTGCCTCCAAACTCCCCTGGCCCTGAGGACACCACCCCTAGTAACCAACTCTCATTCAGATTCCAACCAATTGCCACTTCACTTATCTGTACCTTGATCATAAAATTAAAACCAACTACACTCTCTGCTGATCTACTCCCTGCCGAGTATCTAAACAAAGCAGCTGATGCCATTGTCTACCCCATCACAATACTAATCAATCGAACCATAGTAGAAGCCAAAATCCCCACCATCTGGAAAATATCCTATGTAATCCCACTTCACAAAGGAGGTAGCTTTACTAAACTATCTAATTATAGGCCAATAGCTGTATTATCTCCACTTACAAAGATTATGGAAAAGTGTATTCATAGACAACTGCTGCACCACCTAATTCAGAATAAACTTATGGCAGACTCCCAGCACGGCTTCCAACCTCACCACAGCACTACGTCAGCCCTCATAGCCTTCTCCAACACCATAAACCATAATCACAACAATAATAACATATCCTCTGCCCTCTTCTTGGATCTCTACAAGGCATTTGATATGGTTGATCACCAACTTCTAATCCACACTCTGAAAACATTTTGTCTAGATACTAAAGCCCTTCAATGGTTCCAGTCTTATCTTAGTGGCAGACAGTAGACTGTCCTTTGGCAAAACAAACTATCTAACCTCCTACCCAACTCTCTTGGTGTACCCCAGGGTTCTGTACTAGGGCCCCTTCTGTTCTCCATTTTCATCAGTGACCTTTATACTGTTATCCCAAAAGTCAACTGTATCCAATACGCTGATGACTCCACCCTGATCTGCTCAGCCGCATCCCGGACAGAATTATGGACAACTACCCAGAACACCTTCAACATAATAGAAAACTGGCTTTCTGGTCATTGTCTGATCTTAAATCCCCAAAAAAACAAAACAAAACTGTTACTTTTCTCACCAACTCTTAAGTCCACTGCATTTACCTTTAACATAAAATCCAATAACGGCACTATAATCTCCCCAGACACCTCTACAAAACTACTAGGTGTTATCATAGATAACAATCTTAAATTAGACCTGCATGTTAATTAAACCATCAAAACCATCAATAAAAATTAGGATCACTTTACAGGATAAAAGCCTTCTTAACCCCACCTGCTAGAATTGCCATAGCTCGCTCTCACCTACTTTCAACTCTCCTTTACGCATCCCCTTTACTCTCTAATCTAAACAAGTCTGTTCTTAATAAACTCTCCATCTGCTACAACCACATTGCCAGATTTGCCACTGGTCTGCCTTATAGGACACACCACTGCATCAATCTAAACCAGCTTGGGTGGCTAGAATTGCCCAGTTTGATCCAGTATAACCAATTGATTATGGCTTATAAAATCCTTTACAATCCAGACAATACTCCTGCACTTAAAAACATTATTACCTCCTATAACAATCCCAGGCCTCTTTGATCTTCTAACAGAGTTCAATCTATCAAAACTAATAACTCAGCCAGTGACTCTATCTTTGCCAACTCTGCAGGTAGATCCTGGAACTAACTCCCAGCTGATATTACTTTACTTACCACCCTGAGTCAATTTAAGGTAAGACTCAGACAACATTTGACACTAAAGTGGCTATGCCAATGTACCAAACCTGACTAACTCTACTCTAGTATGAGTTAAAAACTGTAATTTAGCTTAGTTATGTTTCTTAAACCGGACATTATCTCTAAACTTTGGAATTCGTACAACTTGCTAAGCATGTAACCACTATATATACTGTATCTGTAATCTTAATTGTTACCTTGTAATCTTAATTGTTTTCCTTGGAGCTTTTCTCCCCAGGCCTCCACTGAAAATGGACATGTATCCAGTTGGACTATTCCGGTCAACAAATGTAAAATCAATAAATAAATAAATAAGAGTATCCCTGAATGACTACCTCTCGGGGGAGTTTAGGGCAAAGAACCAGATGCATTTGGTGTTTTGGGGAGAAACAAAAAGACTTCAGCATGGCTGGCCCCAGAGAAGTAAAGTCTTCTCCACCACTTTCTGATTGGGGTACCACTCATGAGGCAGGAGAAGGGATGTGCTCAAGTTCTCAGCTATAACACTGGACTTTCCCATAATGCGTGTTGCTAAGAGAAAGTGATTGGAAGATATCTCACATTGCCAAATCCTCATGGACTCTTGACACAAAAGATACAACTTGTTCCTCCTTACTTAATTATGTACCAAATTACTGACATGTCTGTTTTATATATATATATATATATATATATATATATATATATATATATATATATATATATATATATATATGTATAAAATCAGTCCTTGAAGGAAGGAGTCTTGAAAAGCCTGCAGTGCTAGGAAGACTGCCCTCATCTCTAGAATGCTGATATAAAGATTGGCTTTGTAAGGGGATCATGTACTTTGGATTGCCTTTCTCCTGTAGTGCCCCTACAATGGTTACAGTGGCTTTGAGCTAGGGGAAGACAAAAGGGCGACCTTGTAATACCATAAGAAATTTGAGCCACCAGTGTATGTGAGTCCACAAATGTTCATAAGACATACTGGAAAAGACAATGGTTGTCACTGGATAGAAAACTGCACTGCTAGGATCCACTGTAGTACTCTCAGGTCATCTCTAGCAAAATAAACTAAGGTAATGGAGGCTGCCAGTGAGCTCAGTAAGCAAACAGCCATCCTTGCAGTTGGTTGGTGAGATGAAAGGACAATTTGAGCATAATTCTGAAGTGTTAACCTGCTTTGGTGAAGTTCTGTTGTTTGAAGGACTGTGTCCAAGAGTGTCCCAGTAAACTCTATCACATGTACAGGGCAAATTTTTGACTTGTCTGAATTGAATGTTATTCCCAGCATTTAACAAGTTTGGAGCAAGGAGTCTTTTACTTGGATAAGTAGATTCTTGGTAGGGATGGAAATGAGCCAATCATCCAGATACAGGAACACATGGAACCCTTGAAGCCTGAGGTACACTGCTACCACTGCCATGTATTTGGTGATGACTCAGACTGTGGTAAGGCCAAAGGGCAGGGCTCTAAATTGGAAATGACTGGCTCCTAGCTGGAAGCAGAGATACCTTCTAGACCATCTGTCCATCTTGATATGGTAGTACGCATCCTGAAGGTCTATGGAGCACATCAATCATTCACTGTCAGAAGTGGGAAAATGCACTGAACCATAACCATTCAGAACTTTGATTGCTTGACATTCTGTTTGAGATGGCTGAGGTCCAAGACTGGCCTTAGATTCCCGGTCTTTTTTGGTACTAAAAAGAATTATGAGAAAGTTCCAGATCCTTGTTGGTCTGGTGGGACCTGTAGGATGACTTGCTTGTTTAGCAGTTTTTGCACTTCCTTGCATGATGCTTGTCTTTTTTGAGTTTGGAGGAAAGGACAGAAAGAGAATATAATAGCTTCTGGTTATTATCCTCTGCACCCATCTGTCATTTGTGATCGACATTCATGTTTCAAGGTACAGGAACAGATGCCTCCCCAACTGCCTCCAGAGAAAGCCAGTGAGGCAACTGTTTAGGAGTGCTGTTAAGGGCTCTTGGTGAAGGGACCTCTAAAGTCTTATTCTGCTATCCATCTCTACCTCGTAGGTGATGTCCATTGTTAGAACTCCCCTCTCTGCCTAGGGGATGTCTGTCTCCAGCAGTGTCAGGACAGAACCTTTGGGATTTCCATAGTTTCTTTTCCCTTTCTAGTTTCTAGAGAAGGACCTCTGGGGGTACAAAATGGTATTCTGAATGCAGAGATGACTTTCCATCTTGCTCACTTCTGGTTACTGTGTCTTTAACTTTGGGTCCAAAGAGTGTTGAAACGTCAAATGGGGCATTAATAAAGGACATCTTGAAGTGCTCTGCAAAGTCATACTAGTGCATTCGTGTATGTTTCCTAAAGGTAATGCCCATGCCTGCTAATCTCAAAGCACTTTCAGTAGTGTTGGATATAAAATGCATTGACACATTTGACAAAGATTGAAGAGCTAACTGAGAGTCCAAGGTTTTCTTGTCTTCTGTAGATATAGACCCAGAGAGTGTCTTGAAGATTTCCTTAGTGAAATCCCTCTGGAATCTAGTAACATGTGCCAAGTAGAACAGCTCTCTCAAAACAAAGATAGCTGAAGCATATGTTCACCTCCCAAACCTGTCCAGTGTGCTAGATTCCCCATTAGGGTAATGGATAGAAGAGCTTACCTCTGTGAGCTGTTTCTTGGTGGCTGCCACCACTACTATGGAATCCACAGCAGGCCCCTTGCTCCAGTGCTGACAATCTTTTGGAAAAAACATGTACTTATCTTGCTTGTGGCTACTGGTTCAATCATGTCCTGTTCCTTCCAAGCCTGTTTAGAGATGGCCCATCATCTCATCTGGGAGCAGAACCAGATGTAACCAAGCTAGAGCTGAAGGCCTCAAGGAACACTGACTCTTCTTGAGAAGGGGTTTTGGAGAAAAACTCTTCTGCCTGAGACGTTTGAGAGTTTCTGTGACCTAGACATCCTCAAGGGGAGATCTGGGGGTCCTATCCCCATCATCAAAATCTGTGTCCTCTGTGAGAGATTCCTGTGGGGAGTCTATTTGTCTCCGTTTACACAAATGCTTCCAAAGAGTTTTCCTAGTGTTATGTTCTGGAGAAGATTTGCAAGAGATTTACAACTTTCTTACAGGGACCGATTTCAAGGTTTGTCAGATCTGGCTGTCCTATGCGTGCTGAATGGGAAGGATCAAAACCTCGGGTTTTTTTATGGGTGGAGCTGAGTTGGGGAGAGAAGACCATGTCTCCAGTCATAAGAGTGTGCTCTCAATAGCCTCAAATGCCGATGCAGAGGGAGATCCAGAGATCTGAACAATAGGAGCCGAATATCTCACTAGGCAAACCCCTGAACTCCACCTGGTTCAGATTCAAAGCTGACATCAGTCTTGACATGTCCAGTGCCAAGGCTCTGACAGAAAGAGATGTACCTAAAACCCGTGGAGTTGAACCCATTCCCCCAGATCCAGTGCCAAAGCTTGGGCTCCGGGACCCTTCCTACGGGTCAGAGATTCTGCTGGAGTAGAAGATCACCAGATCTTCAGGTCTGGGTAGACAAACTCTGGGTGGTGCTCATATCTATAATGCTCAAATCCAAGAAACTGCTTGGGATAAACTATTGGGTGAGGAGAAGTGACATAACTCCTGGGTCCAGCAGCAGCTGGAGACAGAAGAACCCCCAACTGAATCTGGGTCCTGAGAAATGTCTTCATCATGCAGTCCACATCAGCTTTGGAGATGCTCCTGGTTTACCAAAATGACCACAGGGATGAAATGGTGGAGAGAGGTCTGCATGACCAACGGCTAATCTTTTCTTCTAGAAAGTGAGACTGCAGCCAGAGAGAGACACTAGCTATGATGGAAAACACGGCTCTTCAAGAGGAGGATCAGCTCCAAGAAAAGAGTTGGATCCGAGGTTTTGGATAATTTTGGAGCCAGAGCCAGGGATACCAAAGAGGAAGATGAATAACCCTTAGTCTATTCTTCAGAGGGGCAGGGAGACGTCCCTTAACGATTCATTTATTTTTTCTTTCTACAACTGCCCAGGTACCAAAGGCACTGCACTGTTTATCCAAGTGGGAATTTCTAAGACAGTAAACAAACTTATAGTGTGCGTCCAAGTTTGATATTTCATGACCACAGGCCACACATTTTTTAAAGTCGGAGGATGTATCCAACATATTGACAGCCACAGAAAAAGCCCTACTATAAGACAGTTTAAATAGAATAGGAATATATACTTACTTAGTTATTTTTTTTTTTTTTGGGGGGGGGTTTATAGCTGCAAAAGGGGAAGTATGTTACAAAATATAAGATACTAGAAAAAAAGAAATCAAATAAAAATATTCTTAACAAATTTTCCTCATAAAACTTCAACCCATGCTTGAACAAGGAGAGCTGTATCTGCCTCAAACAAGCAGCAAACAAAATCTGAGGTAATGTTAAGATTTACGGGGTTTATGGGTAAAGGGAGGAGCCTGAGCTTGGGACTGAAAGTCTTCAGTGGCCAAAGTCAGATCTGATATCAGATCTGAAGACCAATCTGTTGAGGAAAGGATGACTAAAACTGTTACTAAAAAGCACAACGGCAACTGCAGTCAGTAAAACAACTTTATTCCTTAAGCACACCAAATAGCTTTTCGTACGCACAGTGTACGAACTTCGTCAGAGGATCAATTAATTACATAACCACACCTTTTAAATAGCTTTGTACTAGTCAGCTGATGTTGCGCTGATTTAAATTTAAAATATTTAAAATATTTAAAAAGATTTAAAAGTTTTAAGAATTCAGAACCAACTTCAAAATATTAGCGTATTGCAAGTCAGGTGGCATCATAAAAATGTGCCAATAAATACCTAACTTATTCCCATTCATATTATCTTACATAAGGCAAACAATGCAGTCAAAAAATAGAAAAATACTTTAACATATTATTAATAGTGAATAATACTTACTACACAATTAATATATAAAAAGTATATAATATATTTAGATATCCCATGTATATAGAAGGTAAATATGTATATTTTTCTATGTATATTTTAATGTATGTTTTTTATTGAATGTATACATGTTTTTTGCATAAATAAGGAAACCTATGTGTATATTTTAATAAGGAAACCTATATATATATTAATATATTAATAAATCACAACGCCCTACTCCAACCTGCCTTGTAGGCTATACATAATAATTATTAAAAATAGAAGTTAATATAATTCTATCTAATCAGATAAACTTACTTATATCAACCCCATGGGGATGGGGAAAAAAGGGAAAGGAAAAAGTGGGAGGGAGGGAGGGGGGGTGTATGGGGAAGGAGGAAAGAGGGGGTGTAGGGGGAGGGGGTGTGTGTGTGGGGGAGGGAGGGGTATATGGGTAGGGATTGTGGAAAAAGGAAGAGGCAAGGCGAAGAAGGAAGGCAAGGAAAATGGAAGGAAAAGGAAAAGGAAAGGGAAAAGGAGAGAAGGGAATGGTATAGGGAAGGTGGGGGGGAGTTATCTAGTTAGGCTGCGTAGTTTTAAAATAGGCATGATTGAACAAATGTCATTTAAACCAGGCAGACAATAGGAGAATAATCTGATTTGCCATATTAATTCCAAACGTTCCAATTGTAATTCAATTGGTCCCCCCCTAATATTTGGTATTAGTTGGTCCAATATCCAGAATTTAAAATGATGACATGGAAAATCATTAATATGCCTGGCAAGAGCATTTTCAATATTACATTTTTTGATATTATACACATGCTCATATATTCTATCTCGAAGTCTCCTAATGGTTTTACCCACATAGAAACATTGACATGCCTGGCAAATTGCGACATATACGACCATTTTTGAATTACAGTTGTTTTTAAATTTACTTTTTAAGCTAAACCCATTTATTTTTACAGTATGACCCATATAAATATATTTACAATACGGGCAGTTACCACATACTGACATGTTTTTAAGACCAGAATTTGCATTAGAATTATTGTTAACAATGTCCAAAATCTGTTTAAAATTTTTATCATGTCTTACTGTAATTTTGGGCTTATCACCTAATTTCATTATCAATTCTTTACTTTCCTTCAGAATGTTCCAGTTTTTATAAAAAATATTTTTTAATGATGAAAAATCAGAACAATAGGTGAGAGTCAAACTATATTCAAAAGGTAACTCAGTCGAATTCAAATGAATATTAGAAGAAAACGACTGCTCAAGGCTAGCTACAATGGGTACACTGGGATCAACTCTCAGTAAAATAGGTTTGTAGTACCCATTGTTCCTTTTAGCAATTACCTCATCCATGATGTCATCTATAAAGTTACTTGGGTATGCTCTATTTAAAAACATATTTTTTAGGTTGTTGCACTCATCTAGGAAATCTTCTAAATTGCTAACCATTCTGGCTGCTCTAACTGCCTGACTTTTGACCACTGATTTCTTTTGATGAGTAGGGTGTGCACTTGTGAAATGCAGGAAAGTGTTAGAATATGAAACTTTCCTGTATATTCTCGATTCAAATCTACCCTGTGTTATATTCTTGGTAAGAAATATATCCAAATACGCTATTTCATTAACATTAAAATTATATGTAAATTCAAGGAAGTTTGTGGTCGAGTTAAAATAAGCCACCAATTCAGCTGCTTGATGAGCCGGACCTTCCAAAAGGATGAAAATATCATCCAAATATCTCGTATAGAACCTTATTTTGGAAGTGATTTCTGTTTGCACTAGAACATGTTCCTTTTCCCAAAGGCTCATGACCAAGTTTGCAAAACTCGAACCACAAGGGGAGCCCATGGCTACCCCTTTCCTTTGATGGTAAAATTTTCCGTTAAATACTATAATATTGTGAGCCAAAACTATTGTTAATAGTTCCTCAATAAGCCAAATCTCAGAGTCTGGAGCATTCATATTTTTCAAGTTTAAGGATATCCATTCTATACCCAAATCTTGTGGGATTGACGTATAAAGATCTTTAACGTCTATAGTTAGTAAATTCAGATTTTTATTAAACGGTAATTCATTAATCTTACCTAAAAATGACCAGGAATCTTTACAGATAGTGGTTTCAAATTGGACATATTTATTCAGAAGTTTATCCACCATTTTAGCACAAGCATAAGTCATGCTATTTTTACCACTTACTATTGGTCTAAAAGGTGGGTTTACCACATTCTTATGAATTTTAGGTATTCCAAATAGAATGGGTACAACTGGTGATGTTATGATTAGATAGTTAAGTTGGTCTAAATCTATTCTCCCTTCTATAAATAAATCATTAATATAGCCCTTTACTCTGTTACAGGCTTGGTTATATTCATTTAAGGAGACTTGTTCATAAGCATCAGTTGATAACATAGTTTCTATCTTGTTGGTATAGTCACACTGGTCCATAAAGACCAATCCCCCACCTTTGTCCGGTTTCATTATCCGGACTTTAAAATTCTGCAGAGCATTCAACCATTCTAGTTCTTCTGGATTCAGGTTACTCTTCCTTTTATGTTTATTGTTATAACAGAAATTTCTGAGATCCAATTCACATATTTTTTCAAATAGCACAAGATTACTGTGTAAGGGAGGGTTGAATGTACTGGGAACTCTGTGTTCATTGTTAGTACCAAGTAAAGTATTCCCTAAGGTCATAGCTAAATTTAATTTACGGACGTATAATTTAAGATCAATAATACAATTAGTAACGTTCAAATTATTGAGAGGAACAAAAGTGAGGCCTTTAGCAAGTAAGTCTGCTAATTCGGTAGAAACCGACATAGTTGAATAATTATAGATGGTAAAGTCTCCTTGGGTGTTATGGATAACACGGAGATTCAAGGAATAGCTGCATTCTGCTACTTCCATTTGGTCGTTCTCTTCCTCTGATTCCATCTGTTCTGGCCCCTTCCTCTCTGAAAATTTGACTGCTTATTGTTGTTTCGGTTGTTATTAGTTGGCCCATTATTAAATGAACCAGGTTTTGGATTTCCAATGTTCTTATTTTGGTTCTGTATACGTTCACTCCTCCTAAGCCCATCAAGATTGTCCTGTAGGGTACTTGCATAAGATGTAGATGGAGTGGGTTGATCAAGTTCAATCATTGAGCATCTAGATGGTACATCTGTATTCCCATTTGCAATGTTAATACTAGAACCAGTATTAACAGATGGACACTGGGAAGTTGGTGCTCCCTCCACCCTAGATAAACCATTTATTTTTGGTTTATTCCACTCTTGAGCCGGTGGGGGAACTGGGTATGCAGACCCTTCATCATACTGTATACAGTCTCTTTGTAACTTTTTATTTTTAGTTGCTCTAGCCTTCATTAAGTAGGCATCGATTGTTTCAAAAATTTTTACATATTCAAACTTATACCTAAGAAAGTCAGGGTGTGATTTAATTTGTGTATCCAACAAGGAAATGCTATCGTTCAGTTCTTCATTAAACAATGCATAATGGTTTTTCATTAGTTCAATTAGCTCCAAACCTTGTTTGTTAAATAACTTAATCAGTTCTTGGTGGAAAATTGAATTAGGAATTAATCCTGTTGGATACTGCCATATTCGTAACCCTTTAGGTACTATTTGCAGTCTAAGGCATTCATTGAAATAATCTATTTCCAATGCATACTTTTTATATTTGAGCAAAACATGGTCAAAGTCATTTAAAAGATTCAAAATACCAATATCTTCCCTAGCCGGACTCACCATTCCTGGCGTTGCATTGTTCAAGTTCCAGTTGTTGTTCCAGTTTTTCTATTTTTTGACTGCATTGTTTGCCTTATGTAAGATAATATGAATGGGAATAAGTTAGGTATTTATTGACACATTTTTATGATGCCACCTGACTTGCAATACGCTAATATTTTGAAGTTGGTTCTGAATTTTTAAAACTTTTAAATTTTTTTAAATATTTTAAATATTTTAAATTTAAATCAGCGCAACATCAGCTGACTAGTACAAAGCTATTTAAAAGGTGTGGTTATGTAATTAATTGATCCTCTGACGAAGTTCGTACACTGTGCGTACGAAAAGCTATTTGGTGTGCTTAAGGAATAAAGTTGTTTTACTGACTGCAGTTGCCGTTGTGCTTTTTAGTAACAGTTTTTGTTGAGGAAAGGATGTTAAGAGACATCAGATCATAGGATTCACAAAATTTTTATTCTGTTTAATCTGCACAGAAAAAAAAAATCTGTCACTCATTCTTTCTGTTGCAACTAAATAGAAGCTGCACTAGATGGAGAGATGTAGTATCGAGATTTAGTGGCAGAAAAAGTCTGTTGAACCTACCCTGTCTGTTCCTGCTTTACATTTACTTTGCAGCCGAGGTTATACTTTCTGACGATGGAGAAGTTGAATAGTGCTTATGCCCTCTTGTGGCTAGATGCTGTAAACAAATTGATAATTTCAGAAAGAGAGTTAATCTGAGAAATTATCTTTACTTCAACCTATCTTCTGATAGTGTCTTTGCTTAGAAATACGGATATGAATTATAATTCTTCTACCTTCATTTTACATCACTGGATTGTTACATAAGTTTTTTTCTACTACTGATTTACTAGTTACATTACTTGTATATCACACACTTCAACTCAAATATTCATTGTCAAGCTATGGGCACCTGTCAATCCCAGGGGTCCACTGAAAGTAACAAAAGAACAGCAGAGGAGTGCAAAAAAAAAAAATCCCAGTTATTTATTGTAAGCTCTTTCATTGATCCACACTATACAATGAACTTCTTCAGGCAAAACTCTACCCAACATTCAATGCCTTATATAAGGCTCTTAATTAGTTAATAAGTTAATAAAACAATCCCAGGGGTCCAGTTTGTAATTTCAAAAACACAAAATCTCGAGTTTCAAAATACTGATCCCAGAAATTCGAGATTTTGGAATCTCGAAATTACAAAGTAAGAAAAAACAAAAAAAAAAGCAATAAAAATACTAAAAACTGTTTTTGCAGGCACCCCCACACCCCCTGCAACTTAAATATACCATCTCCAAGGTTGCACTACAGTGAAGAAAATGGTAATGCTCATACCATCTCTGAGATCGCACTACAGTGGAGAGAATGGTAAGCGTAAGGGGAACATTACCATTCTCTTCACTGTAGCGCGATCTCGGAGATGGTACATTTAAGTTGCAGGGGGTGTGGAGGTTGCAGCGGGGCTTGCCCCCCCCCACCTGCAAAACCATTCTTTTAGTTAGTTTTTTTTTTTTTGCACCACTTTGTAGTTTCAAGATACCAAAATCTCAATGTTTTGAGTTCGATGTATCAAAACTCGAGATTTTGGGTTTTCGAAATTACAAAGTGAACCCAATTCCAGCTGAATAAAAACACCCAACTCACACAGTATGAAATGGCTGTCATATTCTGTAAAGTAAATACTGTATATTTAGTCATCTGTTTTACAGTAGCAATTTAATTCAGTGCTGACAATAACATTTCTGATTTGTGTGTGTGCTTCAGCATCCTATTACAGTTACCATTCTTTAACTTTCCATAACAAAGGATATTTAGTTTATACTCTTTGTAACCTATTAAGGGCCAATGGGGACAGCCATCAGTTCTTGGAGGCAACCAGGGATCACTCACTGGTAAAATGGTTTACTCAAAGGCTTCCAATGCACACTTAAAATTGTAGATACTACAACCCCACATGCAGGTTATAATATCCTTATAGCTTGCAAGCTTAACCTCTAAGACAAAAATTAGTACTATTTGCATTTCTATGCTATAGTTTCTACACTGTAATTTCAGTTTATCTAATCTGCTGACTAACTCTTGCAAAAAAAAAACTTTGTGCCTCTATTCATGCTGCCAAAGTTATTATTATTTATTTATATTTGTGTAATGTCTACTGTCCAGTTCAGTAGCATTGAGGAATGAAGTCTTGATTACAACCCAGATGACCTGAGAACAAGTACTGGCTTGGCTGTTGAAGAAAACAGGCATGGAGGAGGGAAGGTATGAGTGGCTGATGGCAGCTCCCCCATCAGGGGGTGGGGTGGGATGGTATTGACTTGCTGCAATACTAGCATCTACTGAAGAGAAAGCTGTAAGCCTACTACAAAGAAAGATGCATGGTTTGCAGCTTGTGCAGAAACATATCTGCCCAAGGGGGAAAGCATTACAGGGCCATTGCACTCCAATCTCATAAGTCAGTTCTTAAGCAGGAGGGTTTGGAATCTAACATTAGGAAACCTCTGATGGCTGCCTGGAAGATGGCCTCCCACAATCAGCTCTTGCTCCACAGGGGAAACAGTAGGACAGCTGACTGCAGCATGGCTGATAACTGTCAGGTAATAGGGGATAAAAAGATATAAAACATTGTCTTGCATTGTATCTTCCTACTAATGCCATATATATTTGTTTATTAACCAGGTAATTGAACTAATCCATCTCTAACTTATTTTATCTAAGTCCTGGGCCACAATGGCAAGGATAAACGTAATATATATGGACAATTTACATCATCTAATCAGCAGCATATTTGTGAGAGGTGAGAAGAAACTCAAGTAGGTAAAAAAAAATTGTGCAGACACAGGAAAATGTGTAAACCTCACAAAGGCACTTATCACAGATCAGCCCTGAACCTCAGACCCCAGATATGTGAGGGTGACATATTAAGTGGCAAGCCACCTGCTGCTGACTGCTGGTGATATAATTCTGTCTAAATGCTGTACCTATGCATGCCCCCATTAGTTCAGAAAAAACAAAATCTATGCGCTTATCTTAATGTTATCCCTTCATGATCCACATCCATTCAGTTCAATCATAGGACCATCAGCCACAGGCAACAGTTGCTCAGCACCTTTAAGACTCTCCCAGGCTGTGGCTAATGGTCCTATGATTGAACTGAATGGATGTGGCTAATGGTCCTATGATTAGCCACAAGCAACAGTCGTTCAGCACCTTTAAGACTCTCCCAGGCTGTAGAGCTCCTTCCCTCACTCCCACAATGCTCCTCACCTCCTGTCTTCTCCAGCTTGACATTGCACTTAGGAACAATAACATCTTAATGTCGCTGTAAACAGCAATGGTCAAATCCAGCTGGTCTCAGTGCAGAGTAATTATGAAGGAAGTCTGAAGGAGAATGGGTTTGTTGAAGAAGACAGATGTGGTTAATGAAGATCTAGTTTTATAGCAAGTGCATAACTTTTGTTTCTTGCACAGTCCTTTCTGCTCACTGTAAACCTAGGACAGAGTAATCAGCATAAAGTTCTTTGGTGGTATCAGGATAAAAGATCCCTCAATATGGTAGCCTGGAACAGAGGAGTAACTAGTTATTCTTTTATCCAGTGCCATTCCTCAATCTGCTACAGTTTATACCACAAGTGGAGTGCTACAGCACTTCAGTTCTGACCAAATGCAATACCAAAATGACAGTAATCAACTAAGGGTAGGAAACACTACAATGCTGCTTCAGTTATGACCCCAAATGAAATACCAGCATTCAATGCTAGAAATGCAATGAAGATCGATTGGGATCTGCCAACTGTGACGCCCTAACACCCTCACCAACCTCAGCCTAACTCAGCTTATAAAAGTTGTCATAAGCCAAACCTTGGTACAGGCAGTCATCCACTTCTCTACCTAATAATCACATATCATGCCTTCTTTATCAAACAACATAACTATCTTATAACCTATCAATGATCACTGCCCCATTACTTTCACAATTAAACCATCCATGACCCCCCCCAACTAATCCCTTCTAAACTAAAACTCAAAATCAAAGCCATGAGCTCACACAGAAGCTCTCTCAACTTCATGGCGGTGGGGGGGGGGGGGCATTCAACATGCAACAATCCTACTGCAGTAACAAACATTCTAACAGACAAGTTTCTCTCCCATCAAAACAAATTCTTCCCCAGAGTTACCAGATTCATCTGTCAATTTTACAACAAATCGTTAACAAAAGAACTTAAGGACCTTTACAAACATAGAGACCAAGCCTGGAGAGTCTGAAAAAAACAATGAAAAAATACCAAGAATGATTCTTGCAGCTATGCAAATTAACCAGAAAAGCTACCAGAAAACACAAAGCAAATTCTCTTATTACACCACAGGAAAAGTATAATACAGCCAAAAGAAATTCTATAAACTGGTCAGTAACATTGCAGGCTGTAACATAAAACAGTACCCCTCCAAAAGGATGCTATCAAAACACCTATGGGATATTTATCACTCATCGAATTCCTTAAGGAATTTACCTCCTTTCCATACACAATCCCAACTACCGTCCAAGCCAAACATGTAACAAAACCAAGATCCCATACATACCACTCTTCCATTGCAAAATGATCATTATCAAATCTAGATAAAATCCACTCAGACTCTCCCTGAGGTGAGGATGGCCCCTATCTGTGGTTCATATGCAAAGAACACCCAGTTCTGCCACTAAGGAACCTACAAAATCTATACCTTACAAACCACACAATGCCCCCGCAGTGGAAAATAGCTATTGTAACCTTAGTTTCAAAAATCTTCAGCCTCTCCACAACCACTGACTTCAGACCTATATCCATCCTCCCCACCCTTGGAAAAATCCTGAGAAAAGCTAACTGCAATCAGCTAGCCTCTCACATTCAAAAATGCAGAATCCTTTCCCCAAAACAACATTGATTTTGGACATGATTGAGCACTATGGCTGCACTATACACATTCAGAGATGACATATTCCTTAACAGAGATAAAGGCCTTCTCACTGGAGTAATCTTCGTAGACCTAACAAAAGTATTCAAAACAGTTGACCAGATCCTGCTACTCAAATCCCTACTCACTGCCATGATCAGTCCTGAGGTGACTAACTCTTTCAAACACTTCCTCACACACAGATTTTTCAAAGTCAAAATTTGCACCACCAGTCGTGGATTAAGTGTATGTTGGGCCCTGGGCTGTTTTTAATCCATGACCCCCCCCAAACATGTATAAATATGTAGGAATACATATGCCCCCAGATTCATGAATCCTCCGTGTAAGATTTAATAAGTCTTACTCGGAGGCTGCAGTTGAATGGTATGACATCAGCATGCCATGAATATTCATGAGGGCACGCTAACTCAACCGTAAGTCTTACATGGACCGCGTAGGAAAGCAGGGGGCGTGTCCAACTGCTGAGCAGTCTAAATGTCCACGCCCCTGCAAGGTTTGGAAAAGTAAAATGAAATTACACAAGAGCGAGTCCGCTCAAATGTCCTTGCACCCAACACCACACACCCTGACATTGTAAACCCCCATCACAGTTATAAAAAGTAAAACATTAATTTTATTTTTTTTAAAGTCCCGAAATAGCTTCCCGTATTTGCGTGTGTGTGCACGGGTGTGCCTATTGCTTAGCTGCAGTTAGCAATTCCGACATGGAAGAGCATAAGAAAAAATGTTTATGCAAAGCACACACAATAGTGTAATGGTAGAGCGTTCGCACAAAGAAGAGGTATTCACAATTCGAGTCCCACCACTCCCCTTCTTATTTATGTTTTAAATCAGTATATGGAATAATACCTGACAAATATGTTTAAAATATTAGTAAAAAGCAGTGAAATGGCCAATGTATCAGTGAAGAAAACATATATTTTTGAAGGATCCTGATATATAATTGCTTGCAGTTAAGCAGCGCTTTACCCAACGCAATAGAGTTTTCCATAGTTTAATAGCGCTTTACCCAGCGCAATAGAGGTGCTTAAAATTTAAGAGCGCTTTATCCGGCGCAATAGATTTGCCCAAAGTGCAAGAGGGCTTTACCCAGTGCAATAGAGTTGCCCAAAGTGTAAGAGCACTTTACCGAGTGCAATAGAGGTGCCCATAGCAAAATAGCACTTTAACCAGCGCAATGTGTTTGCGCGGACATGCGCGCCGCGCCAACCAGGGCACCGTGCAGCAACGTAGAGCAAAGTTGCTTAAACGCAGCCACACCCCCTAGCCTGTCTAGGCAGTATGAAAATAAAATGAATGACAAGGTTCGAACCCAGGCCTCTGTGCATCATAATCAAAGTACAGAACCACTAAGCCATGAAAACTTAGGAGAAACAGCCACTGTTAACATACATATACTTAGTAATGGTAGATTAACCATTACTAAGCAGGTCTGCAGTCAGCCGAGAATTTTCAAAAATGGCCAATCACAAAAAAGTGTGGGAAATGCAGCATATTTAAGCCCCATAGGTGGGAATACTCGCCATAACTGATTGTAGCTCACATCTGCAGTTAGAATGGCTGGTGCTGGAGAGGGTACACACTTCCGAGCACAACGTTGGGGCATCGAGGAGTCAAAATACATGGTTTGACTCCTTGTCCACCGTCATGAGTCAAGACTCCTAAAGAGCCAGTTCCAAGAGACGGAGTACGAGGCAGAGACTTGGAACCGGTTAGCTCATGACCTCACCAGTGTCACAGGTGTTCCTCGGACTGGTGAGCAGGTCCGTCACCACCATGCAGATCTGAAGAGACTGAAGCAGGATCGCCTGAACCAATGGATACAGGAGGTCCATGGGATGCAGGATTCCCCTCATCTGAGTAGGTAGCCATGGAATGCAGTATGTAAGAATTGATAATTGATTCTGTATAACGGATAGGTATGTCTCAATATCCCTTCATTTACTTTACAGCTGCAGGTGACTGTGCTGCGAATCAGCAAGCCTATGCAGATAGGCTGCTAAGGCTGCGCCACCAGGCAGGTTAGTGATTATTCTGCATGTATTGTTATATAAAATAGGGGAGACAGCATGAAATAAAGTGTTGTAGTCCAATAATACAGCCATAAAATGGCCTGAATAAGTCCTCTGCATGTACTGTCAGATAAAAAAGTCAGAGAGCCAGAAAAAGAGTGTAGTAACCCATTAAGAAAGGTAACATATGTCTGGAATAATATCTCTGCAGGTACTGTCATATAAAATAAGTGAGTGAGCCTGAAAAAGAGTGTTCTAACCTATTAATAAAGGTATAATATGTCTTGAATATGTCTTCCATATGCACCGTTATAACAAATAAAGGAGTGAGCCTGTGGAAAAGTGTGTAATGTCATTAATAAAGGTCTAAAACCTAGAGTGTGTCTGTGTCACTTAGTTTGAAATGTTGTTGTACCCTTGCATTATACAAATAGTACTGTTTTGAAAAGTTGTGCAGTCCCATATGAAGTGGGTGATGGAAGTGCTAGTAGCTGTGAAGCATATATACAGTCCTCAACAGTCAGTTACTGACTGGCATGCATAAGTAAATCTGGCGCATGAGTAGCATGTTAATTTGTTCCCCAGAAATGTGAGTGTGTGCCAAGAAATGCAGGGTTCTGTACACATTGAAGTGAAAATGTCATGTGAAAACATCCAGATATGTAGATAAAGAAATATAAATGCAATCAAGGAATATGTAGCAGTAACATCTGCATCTTGGACAGTTAGTATGTCAGATATAGGTCAGGCATATATTGAACTATCCAAACCCATTACACAACCTAATGCATGGTGGCACGTGTACTAATACATGTAGGGGATATACACTTGCAGTCACTAGGAATGAAGTGTAGACTAAAAGTAATTATAAGATGTTAATCAAGGTTTTTTTTCTACACCCTACTGTATGTGCATAAACCATGCAATTCCACACCTCAATGGGTATGTGTAATCTTAAATATTTGTTGGGACATATGTCCTATTGTTCTATAAATATTTGCATTCACGTTTAATGCATGTGCCCTGTTCAAACACCACAATCATGGTGGCCTGTTGCTACCAAACATCCCTGCATGCTGTTGGAATATCCACTGTCGTTCAATATATGCATGTGTTATGCTTGCTGTTCAACTGTTGGAACCTTGGTGTGTTGGGTTAATGGGAATATTACTGCATGCTGTTATAACTAATCTGGAATGCTGTTGTTTATGTTGTAATTAAACACACCTAATCACAGAACTTATGGGAAAGCTGGTCCCAGCGGACCCACCTATCCCCCCTCAGCTGGCGAGTGCACCTGGCACCAGCAGGTCCGGTGCCCAGCCCAGGCTCCCCTCTTCCATTGGTCCTGTGCCACCTTCGGGTGGAAGCGCTGCAGGGGATGGGGCTCATCCCCCCGTGCAAGCGTGGGTGGAGAAGGGCCACCTGTCACCCTTCAAAGGGTCCGGGCTGTGGTGCGTAGGGAGATCCAGCGCTCAGTCGCTGATCCCCTATGCCAGCTCGAGGTGAGAGTGGCACGTCTCATGGGTGAGCCTGCCCATCCTACGCAGCCCCCAGCACAGCCACCCTCGGGGCTGTGAAGGTGCAGTGGTGACTGCCCATGGGTGGGAATCTCAGTTCCACTTTTACCATCTGTGGGCTCATGGGCTTACGATTTCCAAACATCCAACCCCGTCAATTGTGTTCACCCACCCCATGTGTCATACACCACCCCTGTATGCGTCTTGTCTGTCATGTCTGTTTACCTCTCTAACCTACCTCCCCGAACATACTTACTTCCTCTACCTCACTTTCCACTCTCACCTGAAAAAAAAAAAAAAAGGGCAATCTGTACCCACAAAAAAATTATGCCCCATACATAGCTGCCCATTTCACACACATGTCCATTGGACATGTAAACTGATAATTATAATTGGCAGTACAACATACTTTGTTGTCATCACCCCTCTCCCAGGGGTGGATGGTTTCAAAATTCACTCCAAATTTATTGCATATGCACAGCTGTTGCTGGTAAAGAAATGGGCAGCTATGGACCTTCCCTACACCCATCCTGCACTTCCCAAGCTAGTTTATCAACTCTCTGTCCCTCTTTGTCGCCCTTTTTCACCACTTTCCTATCTCCCCATTTTCTTTTCTTTAAAAGAAATTAGCGTGGGGGTTAGCGGGAGTAAGCACTTTTAAGCAGTAGTAAGCGGGTTTAAGCGAGTGTGCGCATGTGTGCGCTTAGCTAAGCATCACTAAGCATCGCGCAAACCCGTGCAACCCCCCTTGCAACTGCTTAAAAGTGCCTTAGTCACTCTATGGAAGGGCCCTTGTTCTGCTCAGCAGCAAAAGAAAAGACCTCTGCCAGTCTCGAACCCCAGACCATTGACACAATAGACTGCATGAATTACCACTAAGCCACAGCAAATATACAAATAACTTGGTGCTGAAATAAATATATCATGCATTACAATGAGGGAATGTAAATGGAAATTAGGAATGGTATAACACAAATCCTGTTCTGTGGGTCTTTACCAGCAGTTGTGGAACTGCATGACATGACTGTGAAAAGAGAACCAGCCATCCAAGCAGGGAATAATGTTACAGTAGCACCTTATAAATACCACACAGTATCAGACCAGGATAAATACTGGCAAAGTTGAATAGGGCAGAGGCCAGACACCCCAACTGTGACTGCTTTACAGGGATGTCCCTGATTTGTAAACAAATGTTAGCTGTGCCCCACTGAATCACTCTGAAAAGTACTAACTTTAGGCAGACAAGTGTGGAATCACACGTAATGAATAATGTCAATAGGTGAGAGTAGACACTGCTTGCACATCAGAAAAGGTGTAGGTATACATATGCTCTGATTCCCAAGAAAGTCTCAACTGCAATCTGTCTGTAATATATTGCAGGTGTATCTCACTTATATGTACCTTTCACTGAGGCCATTCAAATATATACCCGAGAGTATCTGAGGCCTGGCAGAGGCAGAAACACACAGGCATATCAGCATTACTGCTGTTACACACTCTGCAAATAGCTTTGGAAGGAGTTCCACAAGCATGCCCTTATGTAGGAGTACAACACAGAAATATCACAGGATGTAGCCATGTACTGCTAGCAACCATCTGTGACAATGCCAATGTGCCAGTGCTGAAAAGACTGGTGTGGTGCACAGACAAAGTATAATAGGCTAACCTCTAGCTACCATCTGGATATGTCCACAGGTGGGAGCTACGCAGACAGACTACTTGCCTTGATAGACTAACAGGTACACAGCAACCTGTATGTTCAGCAAGATAAACCTCACATGATAATAAAAAATGCTCTTTGCAGTTCTGCACCCCTACCCAAAGGTACAACACACCTGTGTATTCAGGCAAAAACCAGGGTGTAGGTAGGCATACTCAGTACTGAAATATGTCCAGTTGTGCTGAGCAACCTGTGCTAATGTCAACACAAACAAACCACAAACTGTTCAGAAGTGAGTAACGTAATAATTACAGTATAGCAGTTCACAAACACTGCATGTGCCACAGGAATACAGTGCACTAACCACATTTGTATGGCAGTTAAATGTCTAATTCAGAAAGAAAGTACATACTCCCATGTATCCTGTGTTAGCAGTTGGAGGGGTGAGTACATGTCTACACTGAGAAGTGTGTACTGGAAGCAGCAACATTCAGGTTTGAGTACAACATGCATATCACTGGCTACAACCCTAGCTGCAGATAAGAGACATATACCAACCTTCTGACTGACACAACAGTGTCCAGAGCAAACAAGCATGGGCCCCACCTTGGAAAGCTGAAAGGGCTATGCCTACCTAACCTAGCATTTTATAGCAGTGGGCTGCAATCACAGTGAGTAATGCAATCACCACACAGCAGGCTGCATGCAATTACTGAATGGTGGGCAGCAATTGGTGCAGAGGCTGTCACATGCACAAGTGCAGATACCTAGAAAAGGAGGCTGTACCTGCTGTACACACATGCAATAATATCATTCAAGGTACAGGGAGATAGAGGGCGAGAGCAAAAACTGTAACATATGAACTATATGGAGCAGGGAAATACAAAGGTAAGGTATGTGACTCATATGTATGTGTTGGCATGTAGTAGATGTTCCTGAAGAGTACTCTACACACTGCAAATCATCCATGTGTGGCAGCAGTATGTATATATCTGTATCTGCACATGTGCATAGGGCAAGGGACATACTGCAACTGTTAGTGAAGGGTGGACAGATATCTGTCGTCGAAGGTTGTTATGTGCATATATCTATGTAGGTCGTAGTGTGTGGCATAGAAAACAGCATGCAGTGCTGATATATGTCATGTGCTGGTTAAACGCTGTGGGACTGATTTGTCAGATCTGCTGTGTTACAGCCAGTGAGGCCTGCTAAAGCTACATGGGCCGAGGACACCTACATGCATTCTGCACAACACTGTGCAATATAATCACATAACTGTACATCCCACAACTGTCGCATAAGTGATATCCCCACCATGAAAGGTGGACTGTACATGTGCCTATATGCACATCTATGTGTACAGCAATGGATGTGTACATGTATGTGTATAGATATGTATATACATACATATATATATATATATATATATATATATATATATATATATATATATATATATATATACATCCATATATATATATAGAGAGAGAGAGAGAGACATGGGGCCATATGTACTGCAACAGGTGTGTGGTGACCAAGGCATGGTCTGTAGACAAGTGTGGATACTGCAGTGCCATTCCTCCTGTCCAAAACACTGTACCCATTAACTACCATATAGGTAGAGATCTACCCAACACCGAAGGTGTGATAAGGGAACATGGGACACAGGTGGATAGTAGCCACCTCTTTGATAAAGACAGTGCCACACTAGACCTGTAATCTGTCTGTGTGGTATGTCATGACAACAGGTGTGTCATCTAGGGAAATATAGGTCAGTGTTCCCCTCTACTCATCACAATGCCCTGTGTGGTATGTACCTCACATGACAACTACAGCAAGTGGAAAGACCACAGACATACCTCACAAAGGGTAATACTGGCCACAAATAGATGCCCTATGCAGACTGACTCACAAAACCACATCTAGACTGTATTGCATACCGGCTACACAGAGGTGACCTCTGCTGGACATACAGAGGTATGTCACACCCATAGCTGGGTGACAACCACCATGGCAACATATCACAATCCCTCCGGGATACACGCTCTAGGGCTCTAGACCTCATCAGCTCACTAAACAGCACATGCTGGAGGGATATGTTCCTATCTCAGAGATATGCCATACACTGGAATAGACCACCTAGTAATAGCAAACAAGGCTCCTCATTAGCAGTTGTCATAAATACCCCTGATGATTGTTTGGGAGATTGTTAATACACCCCAGGAACCCCCTCTGTGGTTCTGGTTGGAAGGGGCAAGTGAAATCAAAGTACATGTGTATCAAAGGCCAGGGTAGCATATGGCTAGGCTGCTGTAGGTCCTAGGGCCAATAGCATATTACCTACTTATGACACTATGCACTCACACATGTACTCATTGCAATACCTGCTATGTGAGGTTGAATAAATGTAACGCTGAATGTGTGCAAGATCTGTAAAGGTGCGATGGGTTAGTGTGAAGTTGTATCTGACATGGTAGTGTCTATCCTAGCTGTGACGCCAGCAAAAGATATGTATTGTACTGTTAGGCAGACATAGTAGTATGGCATACAATGTGACGTAGTTCCTTGTTGACGACCGTGATGTCTCATTGTAGGCTAAAGCAATACATGTATGCTTAGTGAGTGGTACTGCTGGTGAATCCAACTCCCATATGAACTGTAGTACTACCTGAAGCTGTAGGCCTAAACAGCACAGTATGGTGTGTGTTCACATTGCTTGGAAACACTGTCTAGTGTGTTTCCTGTAGTCTGCACAGAGGACAAAACTCAGGCATAAGGGTTTGTAAGTAGTGGCACACAGTACTGTAAGGTACACAGGTAATGCTCATCTGTGTTGGCATACAGTGGTGCGTTGTATGTTTGTCTGATGTATGTGTAATTATGCCTGTACCATGGCTGCAATCATATGTGTGTTACAGGGTATACGTGTGTATCCAGCAGCATATATACTCTGTTACAGCAGTATGCCACCTATAGTAACAACTGTACACATATGTTAGGCAGGGCTATGGCATCAATGACTAGGGTGGTTGACTGGTACTACTATAACTGTACTTTACATTCATTGCAATGGATGACATCTCTGTTTGTGCATTGGCATGATATATACCCCTGTGTCGAGGTTGTGCATTGTGTCACAAACAGTGTGCCAGGTACTGTTGTATAGTGGTGTGATATATAGAGTGTGCCAGGCACTGTTAGTCAGTTGTGTCCTGAGAACCAATAAGTGGTATTGAACGAGGTGTAACCTCTGACAGACAAATGGATGGTATATATGTCAGTAAAGTGATATCTTTGGTTAAAGCTTTAAAGTGTGCCACAGGACTCGCTCACACATATTGTTCATATCTTTTTCAGCCAGATGGCCCACCAATGCAACCCATCGTACACAGCAGCGGAGGAAGATGAGATTTTGCAAAGCCTGGTGCAGCAGTACAGAATGCTGTTTTCCTGAAGCAGCCATCACCAGCAGGAGCGGACTGCACTGTGGCAGGATCTTATTCGTCGGGTAAATGACATAGGCATGCATAACCGGACATATGAGCAGGTACGCCATCACTGCAGTGATTTAATTAGACATGTCCGGTGGCGTGCGTCTGATATCCAAAGACAACAGCTTGCCACAGGTGGTGGGGTGGCCATTCATCCCCCCCTCAACAGAGTGGAGGAGCTGCTCCTAAGTGTGGTGGCTCCTGGACAACAGCAGCAATAACCTCTGACATGTGTTGTCATGGAGGCCGGAGCCACCCAGCATGTTCACATGGAGCGAGCAGGTAACATGCCCTATCTGTAGACTACAGTTAACTGTATTGTTAGATTATGTCTACGTGAGATGTGTACTGTGTGTTTAGCAGTTGTGCTGTCTAGTGTTGTGCAGTACTGATATTTGCAATATTATCTCTACACCTGTGACTGTTGACTGTTGTTCTACTGTAGTTTAGCATACCCACTGTAGCAATGCCACAGTTGTGGCCACTGATGAACTCCTTCATATTCTCATAGGTCCCTCTGGTGTGACAGCAGGGCAGATGATCCATGCCGGTGAGTGTGGTATAACTGCAATGTTGGTAATGAAATGTGCATGTCATAGGTGAGGTGTAGGCCATGTACACATAACACACCTACACATAATGCATGCCGTGCATGTTTGCTGTAAGACGTTGCACAGCTCAGTAATGTCAGTAGCTGCCTCAATGACATGCAATACACAGAGCATTAGACACAGTTGTGGCAACACCGTACTGCACATTGGATAGGCATAGTTGCTACAGCTGTACGCAACATAACACGTTTAGCATACGCAGTACACAAAAACATGCTACATATGGCATTACCACACACCCGCTGTAAGGTCACACTTCAGTATCCCACATGTCATCCACACACACATTATGTACCTCAGGGGTAGACGCCTATCATGGGGCTGTGCAACACTCTTCAACACATAACACAGTCATGTTAGGCAATGCTCCCTATTGGGCACCTCACACACCCATGTAAAAAGTGGCTGTGTAATTGTGAACGTAGTCACAGCACTGCAGTTCAGGTAGAGCATGCTAGGCGGTGGTCTGTCACACATTAGTAGCCATGAATGACCACAAGATGCATGATGATGATGGCACATGGTACTACACCCCGTCCAGTTACAGTGACCACAGTACTACACATAGCAGTCATTGCTTTGCACCTCAATATTTTGTGTGTGTGCAAACATATGCACCTATACACAATATGCATAGCATGTTGTGTGTGTGCTTACATATGCCAGTATACACAATATGCACAGCAGTCACCATCTATACAAAGTGTCACATATATGTCCTGGAATGCTATTGGGTGTATAGGTCACATGACACACATTGGGTATGTGTGGTGTTTAATGTTGCAGTCGTGTAGCATGCCATGTCATGGCTGGCACAGACATATCTGCAATATGTCCCACACTCACCATAACCACTGTACAATGGCCATGTTGAGCATTGGGATTCTTTCACGTCTACATGCCCCACTCATCCCGTGTGTGTACATAGCATGCATGTGCTACACCTGTGCCCACTATTATCTGCTATAGACACAGACACTGTAATCACACATGGCAATCTATGTGTCACACAGATAACACATGCAGCCATGGTATGTATACCTGTGAGTGATGGTGCACAGGACATTGCAGAGCTGATGATAATACATGCACAGCAATGTTGTGTCCATGTACACATTGTGTTCAAGAGTGTAGCCAATCACTGAACAACTACACACATGCATCAAAGCCATGTACAATGTCATTAAATAGGGCAGTCTACACTTGCACTGCATGGTCTTGAGTAACACATATTCTGCATGCTGACACATATGAGGTGACTGTTTGCCTTGTGGCACTGTCACCCACCTTCACCCACTATTGAGTATATGTTGGATTGTTGCTGTGTGTGTGTGTATGTGCTGTAGTGAGGAGTGTATTTGTGTGCATGTGTGCATGTGTGCATGTGTTTATGTGTGCATGCATGTGTTCATGTGTTCATGTGTGCATGTGTGCATGTATGCATGTGTTCATTGTTCATGTGTGCATATGTGCTAACATCATGTACAGATTGTAAAGTGTGTTTCCTGTCTTCCTCTCACAGGTGCTGAGTTTGGGGTGGCTGAAAGCAGCAAGGAACCTGAAGTCACTGCCCCTAATCGTGGAGATGAGACGTATTCTGGCACAGGAAGGTTTGACAGGGTCTGTCGTTGGTCCACCAATCAACATTACACAGCGTTTAACCCCATCTATGCGCATACTCATACTGCCAATACATCCCTCATCACCAATGGCCTTAGCCGAGGGACAGCATACAGTTGGTATTGACCAGGAGAGTGTGGTACCCATGGCACTTACATCCCCTCACAGCAGGCGTAGCTGGATTCCTGGAACTGTACCACATAGGTGGATGTCCAGGGGTTCTCGGGGGAGCACCACTGGTCATATTGCCCCTGGCAGATGTGCCCCCAGAGGTATTACAACCTCCAGTATGTTCTGGGCTGTAATGCAGGCACAGGCACGTATGGAACGGTACACCAGACAGGGACTAAGGGCGCAGAGGGCCCATTACACCGCTATCAATGACAGCATCCGTGACCTTGCCGGTGCCATCTGGAATTACACCTAGGTCATTGATAGACGTTGGGGGGAGACATTAGATGCCCTCCACAATGTGTCTTCCATGAGCCAGGACCGTGTGGGACGGCTGAGACGTCGACACTGATGCATGCCAGCAACAGCAACAGCTGGCAGTCGTTGCGGACGGCACACAGATCACAGCCGCTCCTCTCTTGGCAGTACCAGCCCCAGCAATGCTGTGGCTGGCCTGTCTATTGACCGTCCTAGTAGACCACGTGCATGTGGCTCTGGCCTCCCAGCAGGGACATGGGTCCAGTCATCATATCTCTGCCTCTGATGATAGTACCCAGTCAGGGTTGGTGCCCAATACTGCCCGTAGCACACCTACCAGGCACATGTACCATGTCCATGCCCAGAGACAGTGATCTGTACAGCCTAGCAGGTACAGTCTGTTGCTGTCCCACAACCTCCCGTATATGGCAGCCACATGGTGGAGCTGTGTGCATGCAGACACACACACATTAACCAAACAACTAGGGCTCACACATACACACACACATTACATCAAAATTGGCCCATGCTGTACTGTTGTCCCTGACACACACACACACACACACACACAGACATGTCGATTGGATGGGTCAATGTCGGGCTCTGAAAAACCAACAACACACCCTGTGCATATGATGACACCTGTGCCACCTCCTGTCATCTGTAACATTGATGGAGGAACAGGTTAACTTGCTTCTGATGCACAGGGTGACATTATAGCAGTGTATCAATATTAGCAAGTTGTCAACAGGAAAGTGTAATATATCCTTGTAGGTATATCTGAGCAGGCATTATGCATCACACGTCTGATTGTCAATGTAGCATTGCTTACACCAGTGTTAGGTCTGAGTATGTATTGTCCACCCATGTGCCATTTGGCTGAAGTGTACAGTGTTGCCAGCATGTGTTAGTGAGTGGACAGTATGTGTGTGGTGTGTGCGTTACATATTAGCAGGTGTACATCTGTGAACATGGTGGGTGCACACTGTCTGCATGTACGTGCATAGTGGACACATGGGACGTGTGACATACCCTGTTGTACACCGTGTTAACATGGTTGTTAGTGTCTACTGTCTGCGTATGTTGCGCCAGTGACACATGGGACGTGTGACATACCCTGTTGTACACCGTGTTAACATCTCATAGTATCATTCGATGGCCAGTATGCATTCTACTACAGATATGTACTAACATGGGTACACGTGTGTATGACATGGGTTGACACTATGCTGTGGGTGATACTGTTAATACCTGTCAATGATTTGCAGTCTGGTAGTATACACAACCTCAACAGCATGACTATAACCAATCATTAGATGATGTCCTGACAAATGACACACAGTTGTAGGGAACTCAGTAACAGTTGGATCCTTCTGGTACTATACTATAACAGTAACCAGTGGTATTGACCGCCACCTGTTCCTGGGACCACACCTGTTTGGCATATAGCCCTCTTAGGTACATGCAAACACACTAGGGATATGTCCATCCACATCTGGAAATGCATGCATTGGCCTACAATGCATTCCCTGGATGGGACGCATATCCTACACAAGGGTATCATACAGACAGATACCTGTTGTCCAATACATGCTGTATAGCAGTAAGCCGACTATGGCATAGTCATCCACATTTACTATACATACTATCCCGATAGTACCACATAGGTGGTAGCCCTCAACATGTATGTTGGGTACCGATGTGTACATACAGCCACGTGTTATGTCATCTGTCCCTTGGTATCCACATATCCATAGGTATTGTGGAGTCCCTCGGTGAGTCACATAAGATGTTAGGGGCCTGAATGCATATCCACAGGGCTGTTGTACACCTATAATGACTGTCCATTATTGCCAGTCGTTGTTGTGTATGAACATGTCTGACATATACCCCAGGCATGTACCCTCACTCACAGTACTCTATAATAAGTGTTATGGGTGTGTGTGGCACAGATGACCTTGGACACAGATCACTACAGTGGCCGGGCTTGTCACATACATACATATGTGACCTACGATCTGAGAAGCAGCGGCACAATCTGTCAAAGGAAACAAATGTATTCATGTAGTATGCAGGCTTCACACCTATGTACTGTTTGAGGTCACATGTACACATATTTATTTTCCACGCAGATACCTGATGTGTGCAATGCACATACTGTTTTAATCATGATATGTCATACCATAGTAAAAGCAAAACCCACACTGCATTGACCAACTGTGTCTCATGCACACACACTCAGCAATTGCAGGATTTAAACCCCATATCTAACTATGTTATGATACCAAAGAGATACACATTAACACGGTGCGTTATATGCTTTGCTGGGTGGTTTATCTTCTCTTGCTATATTTGTAGGATGCTGACATCATCAGACTGTCCAAAGAGGAATGTACCTCTTTTAATGTGTTTTCCCAGTCTCCAAAAAGGGCACTCCTCTTAAAGGAAATCACATACATACACCCTGTCAGTGTTTGCAGGATTCAAACCCCTACCTAACGATGTTATGATACTAGAGAGATACGCATTAACATGGCACGCTATATGCTTTGCTGGGTGATTTCTCTTCTTCTGCTATGTTTGTAGGATGCTGACATCATCAGACTTTCCAAAGAGGAATATACCTCTTTTAATGTGTTTTCCCAGTCTCCAGTGAGGGCACTCCTCTCACAGGACATCACACACATACACTGTCAGCATTTGCAGGATTCAAACCCCTACCAAACTACGTTATGATACTCAAGAGATATGCATTAACAAGGCATGCTATATGCTTTGTTGGGTGGTTTCTCTTCTCCTGCTATATTTGTAGGATGCTGACATCATCAGACTTTCCAAAGAGGAATGTACCTCTTTTAATGTGTTTTCCCAGTCTCCAAAAAGGGCACTCCTCTCAAAGGAAATCACACACATACACCCCCTCCCCCACACACACTGTCAGCGTTTGCAGGTTTCAAATCCCTACCTAACTATGTTATGATACTAGAGAGATACGCATTAACACGGCGCGCTATATGCTTTATTGGGTGGTTTCTATTCTCCTACTATATTTGTAGGATGCTGACATCATCAGACTGGACATGGTAATGTGTGTGCACTTTGTTTTATGTAATCCTAGGAATGAGCCATGTGGGTTGGCAGGTGTCAACAACTTGAACAGGACCCCATAATTCTTACCTTGTGTGATCTATCTGTGGACACATTGACATTCCTGCATATGTCAACACATATTTATGCACAGATTGTTGGTTTTGTGGATACGACATGTGTCTGGGATGTTGATAAAGGGCTATTCAAAGTCTATGTGGGACATGTGTAGCTCTGTTCAGTGATGTATGTCCTGGGTATCTACCTTGCAAACAGTCTAGCATGTTTGGGAACCATGATCTGCACGTGAATATACCACAGTTGGTAGGGTTGTGTGTTTGTCAGCTTCCAATAGCTCTGTTTATGACTTCAACCATGATGGACTCCATGGCCTTGCAGATCAGACTTCATAGGCTTACTGGACTATACTTCCCATGGTGTGTTGTGCACCAACACTTGTGGGGAGTGCCATATGTTGCTGTAACACATTCAACGGTTCCATATCCTGTGGAGAGGGTGAGGCTCAACAGACTGTTCAGGTGCAAGGTCTGTTTGTTCTGTAGTTCATGCATGACACATATTGGGAAACAATGTAATCCAATTGCTGCCATGCTTTTGGCTTTGGGGGGAGCTGTTCAGCCATTCTACATGTGATATCTCCTGGTATGATGACTGGGACTATCATCAGTGGGAGGTGGGTATGACTATATGGGCCTGTCTGACAGGATGTCAGCATTGTCAGTCAGGTACAGTTGGCCCTGACTCAGGACATATATGAGTGTACATTGCTATTTATGACATAGCTGAAGGAGGTGTCATGATTCAGTCTGGAATCCTTCTCAGCTACTCTTTACAAAACACCAACAAACCTGAGCACTAATCCCTGTTATACTCTTTTACACACTTAACACCCTACTGATCCTTTGTGATCAGGCTACGGAGTATGTCATCATAATATCCTGGCATGTCCAGGGGTCGGTTTCGTGTGTTCTCTCCAGTCCAGCTAGTGAATATTGTGGTTTTGACACAATGTCACATCTGCCTCATGTATATAGACAACCCTCTCCTCCTCCCAACAAACTCAGATATATGTGACAGATGCAACAATATTGACATACAGGAGGCTGAGCTCTCTCGACCCAATACTGGCATAGTCTATCAGATGGTGAAGGTAACCACACACACCACATATCAGTCTCACATAAACCTATAGCGACAGCAATCAAACCACATTATCACACATAAACATACTCGGAGGCACTACATAAACTCTGCCTAAGCAGCAGAGACCTCTAAAGCAGACACACAAACAACTGCTACCCCACTACAATACCCACATATCACATAGTTCATAATGTCAGTGTGCCACACAGTCACTGCCCTTCGAGCTAAACAACACACCTAATACACTGGTAATAGGTGACACTTATTGTCAGACACACTGACGTCCCACTCACCAGGCCAAACAAGGGAATAGTCACTTTGAGCTGTCTCTCGGGTGCCAGGATCTGCAACATAACACATGCACTCAGGTCACTCCAAAGCAAGTACAGGACTGGCTCCATCATTGTCCATGCTGGTGCGTACACCCTCAGACATTCCTCCCTGGACCACATGACATGATACATAGAGGAACTCTCTGATCATGTAGCCCAGGTCAGTATGACCCTGACCTTGTCTAGCATCTTACACTCACCAAGTATGATGTCACAGTATACCAACAAACTGATCACGTTTAACAGTTGGCTAACATATTGGTGTCATTCACAGGGGATACAGTGTCTGGGGTGACATGCTCGACATGCCACGTAGCTTCCCTATGGACAGCTTACACCTGTCACCCTTGGACTTCCGAGTACTGGCTAAGGCACTTGCTACCACCATGCTGCCTTTTTTAAGTGGGGCTCAAAAGACAAACCCATCTCCATAGACATTACAGTGTACATGACACTGAGGGTAATGCTGCTCAACACCAGATGTGTTACCCTCAAATTGCGTCCACTCAGGAATCTCCTCAGTATGGACAACAGCGATATCTGTGCACTAACAGACACATGGTTCAGGCTCCCAAATGCACACCAGCACGACCAGGTTATATTTCATACCATGCTTTCTGACCACAAAACTCGGAATGTCCAACACAAATAGGGGGAGTATCCATATACATCACAGATACACATACCTCCGGGTTGGTAGCACTGCACAAAGCATCACAGACCATACATATGCACCTAACATTGTGCAAATCTGCCTTTTGGTTTGTTGCCTGCTACAGACCACCCTCCCAAGATCAGGAACCACACTTGGTTTTCCTGAAAACACTGGACAATATGAAGGTCTCCCCAAACACCATTATATTGGGTGACTTCAAATACCCACACATTGACTGAGGATAGTATTCAGCCCCCAACACCCTCGCCCAACAGTTGCTACTATTTGTAAACTCATATGCTATGGCACAATCGGTCACCACACCCACAAGAGGGGACAACATATTGGACATGATCATCACCAACATGGGGACTCTATGTTCCACACCTGAGATATACCCCTCATTGGTAAGGTCAGAACATACATTTATCTCACTGGACATCCATATCCCGTCCCCAAGTCCATCCTGGGTAATCTTGGTGAACTTCTAAAAAGCAAACGTCACACTTCTCCAAACCAAGGTGGTATTCTTCAGAGACCCTGGGACAGTGGTAAGTATGGCTCAGACTGCTGAATCCTTTACATACACATTCTATGGACACTTATTGGACTGCATGGGTCGTGCTCTCCCAAATAACAACTGGACTCACTCCTCCAATGGCAGGGGACCTGTCTGGTAGACCCCGGTCATTAATAAGCTATACAACAAAAGGAGGACACTACTACATGATAGAGCACAATCTCAGACAGGGAAGGCATCTGTGATCTGTACTAGCAGACAGCTACAATCACTCATGTATTTATGTCAGGCCCGCTTCTAATGGACAATTGCACCAGACACGTAGGACACTCACAAGGCCTTCTTCAGTTAATTCAGGTACCTGGGTGGACACTCACTGATATGCTGT
Organism: Protopterus annectens; assembly: GCF_019279795.1. Classification (NCBI taxonomy): domain Eukaryota; kingdom Metazoa; phylum Chordata; order Ceratodontiformes; family Protopteridae; genus Protopterus; species Protopterus annectens. The sequence continues at coordinate 755,187,815 of NC_056727.1, forward strand.
GAGTTACTGCATACTGACTGAACATACCCTGAACCCACAGACATTGCCAACATCCTGGCAAACAGGTTCAGTGCAGATGTCTCCCCCCCATCCCCCCTAAGGAGCTACTGTCCATCCCAACAGAGTGTAACCTCCCTGACATCACAAATAAACAGGTGAGTGCTGCCCTCCCCACAGTGGACAACACAGCATCAATGGGACCAGATGGTGTCCCGGCCTGTGTCTTACACGGGCTTCATGACAGACGTAACCCTCACATTACGTCACTGTTCAATATCAGAGTTACTGCAGGATATGTACCCATGGAATGGCATACAGCGATAGTGGTCCCACTCCACAGAGTTGCTGCCACAATGGACCACAGACAATATCGGCCTATAAGGCTAACTAGCCTGTTCTGCAAAGCTATGGAGCATATTGTAATGGGACTCATGCACATAGACATCGGGAACCTACAGACACTGGGTCCTACACATTTCAGCATTGTTGTGGGCAGATCTTGCCTCTTGGACCTGTTTGTATTCTTTAAACAGTTACCAGGTCCATCGGTGTAGGGACGGTTGTCCACACAGCCTGCCTGGACCTTGCATAACCCTTCAACACAATACCCCACTCGGCCGTTATGCATAGGCTCACCGGGGTTGATATCGACACATATCTCACACGATGGATTGCTACCTGGATCAGAGATAGCATCCACATGCTCAGTATTGCAGGTGCCATGTCTGACTATACACCAGTTACACATGGCATCACACAAGGCTCAGTCCTGGGACCTCTCTTGTTCAGTATATATTTGTGTGATGTACAGGCTAACACAGGAGGAATATGGCTGACCATGTTCGCAGATGACTGCAAACTGAGTGCCATAATCAACTCTCCAGCTGACACATGCATACCCAAACAGGGTCTCACAGAGATAGAATGACTGGTGCCTGAGCCATGGCCTACAGCTAAATGCCATTAGTTGCATTGTCATCCCCTATGGGAATAAAAACATGCCCACACATTACCACATAGGTAGTAATCCATTACATACGGCAGTAGTTGTTAGGGGTTTGGGGACATGACTTGTTCGTACTCTCGCCTTTGGCAATCACGTTGCCCAAGTAGTTAGACAGAACTTCTATATAGCCCACCTTATCCCATATGGTTTCATATGTTGATCAAGTGAGGTCATTGTGCCCCTATACTCATCACGACCATGCTTGGTTACAATGCCACATTTGGGATGTACCTTACCCGACACCTGCAGCAACTGTAATGGCCACAAATGTTCCTCAACAAGCAGATGTAGGGACTCACATGGATGCCCTGCACAGTTCAGATACAGTAACTCCAGCTCTACTCATTCGCTTACCACCTACTCGGATGTGTTGTGTGCCTGTAGTTTAAGGAAATATCTGACCCAGATTTAATGGACATGCTCCACCTCAGGATATCCGACTCCCTTGGAGCTACACACTCCAGGGACATATACCTCAGCACAGATGTTAATAGGACATGCTGGAGGGACAGATTCTTATCCCAGAGGCTCCACTCACTCCGGATTGTAATCCCGGATTCGCATGGGCAGAGCCACCCACTGAACACCTACAGGAGACATCTTGACAAGTGGATGGGTGATGGTATGTTTACCCATGGGATATCTTCTGGGTCCCTGCTAGACAGAGGCACAATACACTAAATGTAAATGGGCTATCTTGTGTGACCTACTATTCACAGGCACAGTGTTCTACTTTGACAAGGTTGCGAAAGCCATATACACTCTGGCTAGGCTTGTACATGCCCTAGGGCAGATAGCCTAGTATCAACCTCTGAACCTATGATAATGTTCAGGATGCACAATGTTTATTGCTGATACTGTCTGCAGGTTTTATCGTCTTTGCTTTCCCACTTTCTATGAACAGCTTAGGTATCTGCAGAACATGTTTGATTATGACAGGGTTTCACTATATTATATATGTGTCTGTTGTCATATAACTGTGTGCACAGGGCAGATTGCTGGATAGTGAGAGGTTCCTGAGTTAACACATGCAACTTCCTGATATGTGTGGCCCACTGCTGTACTCCAACATGGCCTAAGTGTGTGAGCATGCCCAATTCAGACTGTCAGTGTTCTGTTGCCTGACATTTATCTCATTTATTCAAGTGTGTGAGCATGCCCAGTGTGACCTTTCAGTATGTTGCTGTCTGAGGTCCACTACATTTGTTGATGTATGTGTACATGTCCAATATTAACATTTCTACTGTGTGTGTTGAAAGTCAGGTTCTATTCTTACTGCGGGACTCATCTTTGTGTCATAACTCGACAGGGATTATGCTGTGCCTGCAGGGTTTCCATGGAATACTTTGCATAGACTTATCAACATTTCTTCATACAAGTTGATCACTGAGATACTGTCATGGTTTAGTGGTTCAGTACTATGACTATAGTGCACAGTGTCCTGGGTTCGAGGCCCATCACTGCTTTATATTTTCATACTGGGCAGACCAGACTGCTTAAGGGCCAGTAGAGCAAATATGAGCATGTTGGCTTTTGTTCAGCTATGCCCTACTTAGGTTCATAGGTTCATACTAGGCTATCTACCCTAAGACATTTACAAGCCTAGCCAGAGTGTGTTGGCTTTCATTCACCACCCTCTAACCTGATTTTACTGTGCCCTTTTTAAGGTTAGTTTACTGCACCTCTGTCTAGTAGTGACACCGAAGTAATCCCCGGGGTAAACCTGCGATCTCCCATCCACTCGTCAAGATTCCTCTTGAAGAGAGTCAGTGAGGGGCTCTGCCTAACACAGACTGGGATTCTATTCCAGAGCAAAGGGAGCCTCTGGGTTATGAATCTGTCCCTCCAGCATGTCCTATTTATTTCTGTGCTGAGGTTCAAGTCCCTCGAGCGCGTAGCTCTAAGGGATTTGGATTTTCTGAGGTGGAGCATGCTCATTAATTCCGGGTTGGACATGGCTTTATAGAAGGTCTTTCTAACCACTTTGGCAATGTGGTTGTCAAAGGAGAGATTACTGTCTACTTGGGTCCCCAGATCCCTAATTACTTCTTCCATACTTAATGGATTCCCACCAATGTGGTAATTTGTGGGCACTTTGTTTTTGACAAAGGGTATGACTATACACTTTTTAGCGTTTAGCTTTAGGCCGTGGCTCTGGCACCAGTTATCCGTCTCTATGAGACCCTTTTGGAGGATGCTTGTATCAGCTGGAGAGTCAATTATGGCACCCAGTTTGCAGTCATCTGCGAACTTGGTCAGCCACAGTCCTCCCGTGTTAGCCTGAACCTCCGAAAAATATATACCGAACAAGAGAGGTCCCAGGACTGAGCCTTGTGGGACACCACTTGTAACTGGTTTAGAGTCAGACATGCCTCCAGTAATTCTGACTATGTGGGTTCTGTCCTTGAGCCAGTTTGCAACCCATCTTATGACATAGGGGTTTATATTTAAGCTGGAGAGCTTATCTATGATGCCCGAGTGGGGTATTGTGTCAAAGGCTTTTGCGAGGTCCAGGTAGGCTGTGTGGACTACCTTCCCCTCATCAATGGCTTTGGTGACTGTTTCAAAGAAATCAGCCAGGTTTAAGAGGCAGGGTCTGCCCTTAACAAAGCCGAATTTGGTAGGATCCAGTGTCTGTAGGTCCCCAATGTCTTTGTTTATGAGTTCCATGATGATCCGCTCCATAGCTTTGCAGACCAGGCTAGTCAGGCTTATGGGACGATAGTTTCCAGGGTCCGTAGAGGCACCACCTTTGTGGAGTGGGACCACTGTTGCTGTATGCCATTCTTTGGGTACATATCCTGTAGTAAGGCTGAGACTGAACAGCAGCTTTATGTGGGGGTTTAGATCTTGGAGTTCATGTAGGACGCAGCCTGGGACACCGTCTAGTCCCATTGATGCTGTGTTTTTTGCTTTGGAGAGGGCAGCTCTCACCTGAGCATCTGAGATGTCAGGGAGGCAGCACTCTGCTGGGATAGATATTTGCTCTTTAGGGGGGAAGGGAGGGAGAAGTTTGCACTGAACCTGTCTGCCAGGATGTTGGCAATGTCTGTGGGTTCAGTGTATTTTTTGTCATTTTGGATCAACTCTGAGCATATCTGGGAGTTGCCACCCAGGTTCCTAACATAACTAAAGAAGGTCTTGTTATTATCTTTAGTGTCCTGTGCAATTTTTCTCTCAAAGCTGGTTGATTTTATGAGGGATCATATTTTTTTGCTAGTACTGATCAGAGATCCCTTTTAGGGATTTTGCTCTATCATGTAGTAGCTTCCTCCTTCTGTTGTACAGTTTATTTATGGCTGGGGTCCACCAGACAGGATGCCTGCCTTTGAAAGATTGGGTCTTGGTTTTGTTTGGGATAGCATGATCCATGCATTCCTGAAGGTGTCCATAGAATGCGTTTATAAAGGATTCTGCAGTTTGAGCTGTAGTTTCCACTAGCCCGGGGGCCTTGAAGGATTCCACCTCGGTTTTGAGAAGTGTGAAGTTAGCATTTGAGGAGTTTTTCACTGTGGTTTTCTGGGTTGTGGGTGGGATCAGGATGTGGATATCCAGTGAGATTAATTTATGGTCCGATCTTACCAATGAGGGGAATACCTCTGGTATGGAGCATAGAGTCCCCATGTTGGTGATGACCAGGTCCAGTATGTTATCCCCTCTTGTGGGGGTGGTGACTAGTTGTTCCATAGTATTTGAGTTTATAAATTCTAGGAACCTTTAGGCTAGGGTGTTGGGGCTTGAGTAATGCTCCCAGTCAATGTTTGGGTAGTTGAAGTCACCCAATATATAATGGTGTTTGGGGAGACCTTCATATACTTAGACCCAGCTTGTCCAACATTGCTCAATATTAACCAACATTACTGGACGTTGGCCAGTATTACTCAACATTGACCACAGTTGTGCTAGTTGCTGTGTGCGATTTTCTTTACATATACTACATGGTGGTAAATGCTGTTTAGCACTGCTTTATATTGCTTAACACATGGTAATCATGCCTCAGGTGGTGCTGCAGGGCTGGCTATGTCAGATGCACATACTACACTCCCTATACATGTTTGAAAGCAGGTAGTGTCAACTTAGGCATCCCTTTTACTATATGTGTGAGTCAGAGAGAGATATCATTTCCAGAGTTCCTACTGAGCCAGTGTATGTGCTATGCATTGCCTCTTTGCCAAGGCCAAAGCATACTGGGCATGCCTCCTTCTGCCTACTGGGGCAGGCTCAGGTTGTTCCTCCTCCAAGTCACACTCTGCCTGTGATGGCCTTGGCAATGGTGGGGGGCTGTTTGGCCCAGGCCTATGCTGGTCCTGCTGCAGCTGTTTTCACAGGATCATATTATGTAGCATAGCACATACCATGACAATTTGGGTACATGTAGTTGGTGAGTACTGCAAGGCTCCACCAGATGTGTCCAGTCGCCGGAACCGTGACTTGAGCAGCCCAAACACACGTTCGATTACATTTCATGTTTGTGCGTCTGCCTCATTATGGTGTTCCTGTTCAGGTGTGTGTGCATTTCCGATGGGTGTCATCAGCCACGGCTCCAGTGCATAGCCAGCATCACCCACTAGGTGACCATGTGGGATGTCTCCATTGGCAAATGTCTGGTACAGCTGCATCAGATGCCAGATATGGGAATCATGGTAGCTTCCAGGGCAGCCAGCACACACATTCAGTATTATGCCCTGGGCATCACACATGACCTGGTAGTTGATGGAGGGGAAGCCCTTGCGGTTGAAGTAGACCCTTCCCCGCTCACCGGCTGCTGCTTTGATGTGTATGTGCGTGCAGTCTATTGCACCCGCTACCTCAAGGTATTCCGCTATTTGCTGGAAGAGAAGCATATTGCTGGCCAATACCTCACGGGAATTGAGGAAATATACATGATCACCGACATGTGCTGACATGGCATCCAGGAACTGGTGCAGTACCCTGGATGCTGATGCTTGTGATATCCCCATCATATCACCAGTTGGTCTGTGGAAGGTACCTGTTGCTAATATTCTTAGGCCAGCACATACCTTGGTTTCCACTGGGATGGGTTCCCCTCTGTTGGTTCTGTGTGTGAGGCATGGCCTGCACAGCTCAACAATTTGCTGCAAGAGGTCTCTGTCCACTCTATAACACTCCACTATCTCCAGCTCATGTAGCCCCTGGTAGGTTACCCTGGGCCTGTACACTCTTCTCCATCTCCTCACTGTGGGTTGTCCAGCAGCATTTGCGTTATCACCACCCTCAGCATGTTGCATATGCTGCCTTATAACAGCAATGGCAGCCCCTAACATTTTTTGTCTCAGTAAAGCTTTTTCAGTTTTCACTTCTATTAGCTTACTGCAGTGTTGCAGTGTCTCTTGAGAGAAACATAATGGACTGCTGTTTGCAGAGTTTTAAGTGCTGGGCTGGGCTAGTGTACTGCCTGTGTAATTGCCTGATTCTGATTGTTTTCACCTGCTAGCTCTGCTAGTACTCCCTGGTAACTTCCTACTATTTGGTGTGCTTCCTTTTTCCTTTCTGTTTCCTCAGGGGGGAGCGCCGCGCACACAAGTGCAAACATGCGCACAGCAGCTAATATGCACGCACACATGCTTACACGGACTAAAACTTGCTTTTTCTTGTTAAAACGCTCGCACACCAGTGCAAACGCGCTTACAACTGTTTACACAACCTTACATATGCTTACTCTGGCTTACACGTGCGCACACACGCTAACACGCACGCACACTGTCTTACTCGGGTTTACTGGTGCACACACGCACTCATGTATGCTCAGCAAGAAACTTTGGTGTTATCCACGGCATACACCTTCAATTTCTTTACCTAGCCTACCTGTTGACACACCTCTTTCAATGATATGTAAATGTCAGCTGACACATGCCACTCTGCTCCAATGAGCTTCACTTCTTTCATACATACCCGTCTCGTGATGTCACCTATCTTCTACTCTGTTACTCCCCTTATCCTACTCCTACACTTTACTGACTGTGCTCATTTGCTATGTAAACTTGCGATTCACTATCCTAGCCCTCATTTGCATAGGATTGCCTACTAATACTTGGTTACATCTCTTAGACTGAGCTTCCCCCCTTAGCAACCTCTACTCAGTGGCCATGTTGTCTTCAGCCTGCCATTCACTTGCATTGTAAATTCATATCAGCAATAAAATCCACATTTGTGGATCTTAATTATTGATTTTCTGTTTTTTAGGATGCAGCGTGTTTGCGCCGTGCTGCGCTATGCTTAAACCCTGGAGATCGGGATGAAAAAAAAAAGTTATTTTATTTTTATTTTGCATCACTTCACATTGCCAATGGCCATATTTTTGGCCATTGGCATGCTTCCTCCTGTAAATGCATCCTTTTTTTGGAGCTGTCACAGCTCCGTTTTGCTATTTGGAGAACCGTACTCAGTTGCCAACAGAGTACATTTCTACAAATAACACTACTCCTACTCGGACAGGTTCGGGTTTCCTGGATCGCAAATTTACCTCATTTGCATAGCTTTCGCCTGCAATTGAGGTAATTTGCATATCCAAGCCCTGTCCATGTAGGACTAGTTTTGAGAGCTCTGTTGCATGCCCCTACCAGCTGTTCCTGGATCGCTCGGCGGGCATGTTGGCTGCATGGAGTCTTACTCTACTCTTAGACTCCGTGCAAGCCTTCGTGAATCCGGCCCATGTTTTTTTCGATTTGCTTTACTTATTGTCTTGAATTATATTTATTATTTGATATGGCTTACTTGTTTATTTGCTTCAAAGTTTTGAGTAGTCTTAAGTATTTTCAAGCAAGAAATAATATTTTTACTAACCACTACTACAATTGTCAACTTCAGACTATTTCATCAGTTCAAGGCTGCCCTAACCACTGGTATGATAATCCACAAATGTAGACAAGTATGTGACAAGGGATAAGGGCAGTGATTACTTATGTTTACAGGGAGGATGCATGTACTTATCCTGGAGGGGGGGGCAGGGGTTGTGGTTCTCACCTGGCTCATGGTGCTCTTCTAATGACAAGTCCCTAGCTGGAAAGTGGAGGGCCAGTATGATGCATGAAGCCCTTGCCAGGAAGAAGTGCACTTGTCCCCCCCTCTCCCATGCATGTGATGGTAGTCCCTGTTTGCACATGTGGGGAGAACATGCAAGCATAAACTGAACTTGCAGTGATGCAAGTGCTAGTGACACAAAGAGGCAGGATTAAGCAAAATTAAGAGAAAAAACTAACTCTGAGATTGATTTGAGCACAAAGCAACCTTGTAGTTGACACCCTCCCTTCTGGAACTGCAGTGTCTGAGTGAGAAGAATGGGAGTGAACACAACATTTAAAAAGGAGCAGACACTGTGTAGGCTTCACTGAGTTGTCAAGCTAATGGTGACTTCCCAAGTTCAATTCACAAAAAGGGCTTGAAATGGAGTTTGGTTTTGATTTGGTATATAGTGGCTGGCACTGAACCATTGGTGTTACATCCAAGTACAAAATTCCAATGAGTACACAATGAATACAAGAGAAAGCAAATAAACACTGACTTTTAAAAGTCAAATAACAGCCATCCATATAATGATACAGGTAGGGGAAAGGAGGTTTTGTAGCATATTATGTATGGCTGGGGTAAGGGGCAGTGGTAGGGTAAGTAAATGAGTAAGGTTCACCCCCCCTGTACCATCTTACTCATGCATGCTAACCCTAACTCTACCGATAACCCCAAAACACACCCTTTTCTTAATAGTACCACTAAAGGCACACACACACACACACACACACACACACACACACACACACACACACACACGCACGCACGCACACACGCACGCATGCACGCACGCACGCACGCACACACACACACACACACACACACACACCCACACACACACACACACACACACCTGGTCGTTTACAAGAAGTTTCTAATTATTCTTTTCACCTTTAATTCTTACCCTTCATCCTATCTTCCTCTTCCTTTACTCTGTGCATACACATGTACACGCAGAATGCATGGTTAGACATAATATTCTCAGGACATATCAACACTTTCTTTAATTTTAAGTAGGGATTAATTGTGTCATTCTCTTTCTTTGTTCAGTGATTAACTTAGAAAGCAGCTCTGTTCCACTCAACCAGTCCACCTCTATTATAGCTTAGTAGATGATTAGCCATGGGCCACCCTAGCAATGTGGGTGAAAGGCAACCATCTGAATCACCCCATTATAATCCACCATTAGGTGCCACCTACTCTACAATTACCCTAATCCTCAAAGGGGTGCTTCATGACATAATTGTATCTCATATTATCTTCTCTTTTCCCTATTTAGCAACAATCTCCCAGGAGATATTCATCCTTACCTATCATCCTATATGCAGAAAACATGGTCATTTATAGATACAGCCCCTCACCCTGCTCTGTCAAACTCTAGTGAGAATAGGACCTCACAACCCTCTACAGTGTGTTAATTAAAGACATTCTTATTCTCAGTGTTAAAAATGTTGTTCAGAACCAGAAAAGCTTCCCAAACCTCACTTCCAACTGCACAATCATGCACAACCAAAAAAAAAAAAATGAAAAACGTAGAAACAGTGTCCCTACTGCAGAAGCCTTGGTATTTGCTGGATCCTCTCACTCAACTTCCAACACCATATTCAGATTATTAAATCAGCAATGAATAAACTTCTCTTCTGGTCAAGATGTTTTTGTTTCTTTCTCTCTCAGACAGGACAACCGTAGGCAAAGGAGTCCTCTTTATCCAATTAGAATATGGACACCCATTAACTGCATCCACTTCTCTGAAAACAACAGAACTCCCTACAACTTACCTCTAACAACATATTTATGTTTATTACCTTCTCACCAAAGTACAGATCACCAATGTACTACCTTAGCAAAATCCAAATAGATGCTGTACCTCATGTAATCTAAGATCTTTCTCCACTCCCACCTACAAGAACATTCACTAATCTGAAATATACCAACCATACCTTCCCTATCATGGATCCAAATACTTGGGAAGCATACCCGAAGAAATAAAAACAACACTTCCCTTCTCAAACTTCTACAGAAAACTTAAAATCTACCTATTTGACCAAGCAAAATGCAAATGCATCCACAATATACCACCCCATTACCTAATGGACAAAGGGGTCTGTTTCATATAATCGAAGGCTCAACTCTACGAACCCCCATTTGTTGAGCTAACAAGAGCAAACATGTACTTAAATGAACATTCATATTATTGAATGTCTAAAACAGGGAATGGAATTAGTTGGCCAACATCAGAAAATGTTCTCTTTTCTCCACTGTAGTGCCATGTCAGAGTTGATAAATATAGGTAGGGGGGTATGGGGGGAGCAGCCTCCCACCTTGGTGGGTTTAATGTACTACGGGGTGTGTCATGGTCACAATGCTGGTCAATTAATTGCATTCCCTGTTTTAGAAATTTTCTGATGTGAAGATTGCTTAAGTGAACATTCACTTTTGTCGGCTCGATGGAGATTTGCGAAGTTGAACCTTTGATTATATGACATAGACCCGAACAAAGAGCTGCTCGCCCTTCCTACTACCTCTTGCTCCATCCAGACAGAAGTGTAATCGCTGGAACATTTAAATGATGTAATAAGTACTGTCCTTTATTGGAATACTGGGGAAAGAAAAAAGGAAGGTTAATATTCTGTTTGAGGTTAGCTTTGGTGTGAAGTCCATGTTTGTATGCAATGAAATCATATCTTCACTGAAAATGATTTACAAAAGACTAGAAGACAGAACTTGGAATCTGGAAACTCTTTCTAGCAGAAGCGACTGCCACCATAATAAAGGTTTTCAGGATGCAAACTTCAGACCTGACTTAGCAGTGGGCAAGATAAGGAGGAAGTGTCACTTCTTCATCATAAAATGTAATGGGTTTTTAAATTAGGGGTCTCAACAGAGAGGCGGGAATATCTCATAACCCTTTAATGATGCCAGGGATGATAAATTCATCCCATAGTGAAGTTTGGAGATGGCTGCTAAGTGGACTTTGCTCATAGAATAACTAGAGCACTGATAAAAGATATTAGCCAAGAATTGTAATACTACGGGGCATTGGCTTTTGCCCAAGTAGAAAACGTTGCCCATTTATTAAGAAAGGCTTAACAAGTCACTAGTTTCTTACAGGCTGTGAGGATATGGACACACCCAAAATGGACAAGATATGGTTATTAGTGGAAGTGGAGAAACCATGCAGTTAATTTCAGAGAATGAAAATATGGGTGAAGATTCCCAGATGGGTGAGATAACAGACATTTTAAAACTAACAGAAGAGGCTTCTCTAACAGGTGAGGAAAAGCCGGAAAATCCAAACTTTTCTGGTCTAAAATGGGGCTGTGAGAATGACATTGGCCTTGTTCTGTTTTGCTTTCTGCAGAAACTTCATGATTAGGAAATGGTAGAAATGCACAGAGGATATCCTAAGGTCATTCATGACCAGAACATCCTGGAATTTTTGCCCCTCTCAGGGTATCAATAGAGAGTGAAAAAGAGTTGCTGCTGCATGTGATGTTAGTTGAAGAAGCAAATATGTTACAGTAAGGCTTCCCCACTGGCAAAAATCACATTGGTGACCGATTGAGGTACGGGTCACTTGTGGAACACTGGTAAAAACTGACTGAGCTTGTCCTCAAGGGAACTTCTCTTTTCCAGAATG